>NC_073691.1:78783728-79083728 GCF_029784155.1 Uranotaenia lowii
TTCAGATTCAGATTTCAGATTCAGATTTCAGATTCAGATTTCAGATTCAGATTTCAGATTCAGATTTCAGATTCAGATTTCAGATTCAGATTTCAGATTCAGATTTCAGATTCAGATTTCAGATTCAGATTTCAGATTCAGATTTCAGATTCAGATTTCAGATTCAGATTTCAGATTCAGATTTCAGATTCAGATTTCAGATTCAGATTTCAGATTCAGATTTCAGATTCAGATTTCAGATTCAGATTTCAGATTCAGATTTCAGATTCAGATTTCAGATTCAGATTTCAGATTCAGATTTCAGATTCAGATTTCAGATTCAGATTTCAGATTCAGATTTCAGATTCAGATTTCAGATTCAGATTTCAGATTCAGATTTCAGATTCAGATTTCAGATTCAGATTTCAGATTCAGATTTCAGATTCAGATTTCAGATTCAGATTTCAGATTCAGATTTCAGATTCAGATTTCAGATTCAGATTTCAGATTCAGATTTCAGATTCAGATTTCAGATTCAGATTTCAGATTCAGATTTCAGATTCAGATTTCAGATTCAGATTTCAGATTCAGATTTCAGATTCAGATTTCAGATTCAGATTTCAGATTCAGATTTCAGATTCAGATTTCAGATTCAGATTTCAGATTCAGATTTCAGATTCAGATTTCAGATTCAGATTTCAGATTCAGATTCCAGATTCAGATTCCAGATTCAGATTTCAGATTCAGATTCCAGATTCAGATTCCAGATTCAGATTTCAGATTCAGATTCCAGATTCAGATTTCAGATTCAGATTTCAGATTCAGATTTCAGATTCAGATTTCAGATTCAGATTTCAGATTCAGATTTCAGATTCAGATTTCAGATTCAGATTTCAGATTCAGATTTCAGATTCAGATTTCAGATTCAGATTTCAGATTCAGATTTCAGATTCAGATTTCAGATTCAGATTTCAGATTCAGATTTCAGATTCAGATTTCAGATTCAGATTTCAGATTCAGATTTCAGATTCAGATTTCAGATTCAGATTTCAGATTCAGATTTCAGATTCAGATTTCAGATTCAGATTTCAGATTCAGATTTCAGATTCAGATTTCAGATTCAGATTTCAGATTCAGATTTCAGATTCAGATTTCAGATTCAGATTTCAGATTCAGATTTCAGATTCAGATTTCAGATTCAGATTTCAGATTCAGATTTCAGATTCAGATTTCAGATTCAGATTTCAGATTCAGATTTCAGATTCAGATTTCAGATTCAGATTTCAGATTCAGATTTCAGATTCAGATTTCAGATTCAGATTTCAGATTCAGATTTCAGATTCAGATTTCAGATTCAGATTTCAGATTCAGATTTCAGATTCAGATTTCAGATTCAGATTTCAGATTCAGATTTCAGATTCAGATTTCAGATTCAGATTTCAGATTCAGATTTCAGATTCAGATTTCAGATTCAGATTTCAGATTCAGATTTCAGATTCAGATTTCAGATTCAGATTTCAGATTCAGATTTCAGATTCAGATTTCAGATTCAGATTTCAGATTCAGATTTCAGATTCAGATTTCAGATTCAGATTTCAGATTCAGATTTCAGATTCAGATTTCAGATTCAGATTTCAGATTCAGATTTCAGATTCAGATTTCAGATTCAGATTTCAGATTCAGATTTCAGATTCAGATTTCAGATTCAGATTTCAGATTCAGATTTCAGATTCAGATTTCAGATTCAGATTTCAGATTCAGATTTCAGATTCAGATTTCAGATTCAGATTTCAGATTCAGATTTCAGATTCAGATTTCAGATTCAGATTTCAGATTCAGATTTCAGATTCAGATTTCAGATTCAGATTTCAGATTCAGATTTCAGATTCAGATTTCAGATTCAGATTTCAGATTCAGATTTCAGATTCAGATTTCAGATTCAGATTTCAGATTCAGATTTCAGATTCAGATTTCAGATTCAGATTTCAGATTCAGATTTCAGATTCAGATTTCAGATTCAGATTTCAGATTCAGATTTCAGATTCAGATTTCAGATTCAGATTTCAGATTCAGATTTCAGATTCAGATTTCAGATTCAGATTTCAGATTCAGATTTCAGATTCAGATTTCAGATTCAGATTTCAGATTCAGATTTCAGATTCAGATTTCAGATTCAGATTTCAGATTCAGATTTCAGATTCAGATTTCAGATTCAGATTTCAGATTCAGATTTCAGATTCAGATTTCAGATTCAGATTTCAGATTCAGATTTCAGATTCAGATTTCAGATTCAGATTTCAGATTCAGATTTCAGATTCAGATTTCAGATTCAGATTTCAGATTCAGATTTCAGATTCAGATTTCAGATTCAGATTTCAGATTCAGATTTCAGATTCAGATTTCAGATTCAGATTTCAGATTCAGATTTCAGATTCAGATTTCAGATTCAGATTTCAGATTCAGATTTCAGATTCAGATTTCAGATTCAGATTTCAGATTCAGATTTCAGATTCAGATTTCAGATTCAGATTTCAGATTCAGATTTCAGATTCAGATTTCAGATTCAGATTTCAGATTCAGATTTCAGATTCAGATTTCAGATTCAGATTTCAGATTCAGATTTCAGATTCAGATTTCAGATTCAGATTTCAGATTCAGATTTCAGATTCAGATTTCAGATTCAGATTTCAGATTCAGATTTCAGATTCAGATTTCAGATTCAGATTTCAGATTCAGATTTCAGATTCAGATTTCAGATTCAGATTTCAGATTCAGATTTCAGATTCAGATTTCAGATTCAGATTTCAGATTCAGATTTCAGATTCAGATTTCAGATTCAGATTTCAGATTCAGATTTCAGATTCAGATTTCAGATTCAGATTTCAGATTCAGATTTCAGATTCAGATTTCAGATTCAGATTTCAGATTCAGATTTCAGATTCAGATTTCAGATTCAGATTTCAGATTCAGATTTCAGATTCAGATTTCAGATTCAGATTTCAGATTCAGATTTCAGATTCAGATTTCAGATTCAGATTTCAGATTCAGATTTCAGATTCAGATTTCAGATTCAGATTTCAGATTCAGATTTCAGATTCAGATTTCAGATTCAGATTTCAGATTCAGATTTCAGATTCAGATTTCAGATTCAGATTTCAGATTCAGATTTCAGATTCAGATTTCAGATTCAGATTTCAGATTCAGATTTCAGATTCAGATTTCAGATTCAGATTTCAGATTCAGATTTCAGATTCAGATTTCAGATTCAGATTTCAGATTCAGATTTCAGATTCAGATTTCAGATTCAGATTTCAGATTCAGATTTCAGATTCAGATTTCAGATTCAGATTTCAGATTCAGATTTCAGATTCAGATTTCAGATTCAGATTTCAGATTCAGATTTCAGATTCAGATTTCAGATTCAGATTTCAGATTCAGATTTCAGATTCAGATTTCAGATTCAGATTTCAGATTCAGATTTCAGATTCAGATTTCAGATTCAGATTTCAGATTCAGATTTCAGATTCAGATTTCAGATTCAGATTTCAGATTCAGATTTCAGATTCAGATTTCAGATTCAGATTTCAGATTCAGATTTCAGATTCAGATTTCAGATTCAGATTTCAGATTCAGATTTCAGATTCAGATTTCAGATTCAGATTTCAGATTCAGATTTCAGATTCAGATTTCAGATTCAGATTTCAGATTCAGATTTCAGATTCAGATTTCAGATTCAGATTTCAGATTCAGATTTCAGATTCAGATTTCAGATTCAGATTTCAGATTCAGATTTCAGATTCAGATTTCAGATTCAGATTTCAGATTCAGATTTCAGATTCAGATTTCAGATTCAGATTTCAGATTCAGATTTCAGATTCAGATTTCAGATTCAGATTTCAGATTCAGATTTCAGATTCAGATTTCAGATTCAGATTTCAGATTCAGATTTCAGATTCAGATTTCAGATTCAGATTTCAGATTCAGATTTCAGATTCAGATTTCAGATTCAGATTTCAGATTCAGATTTCAGATTCAGATTTCAGATTCAGATTTCAGATTCAGATTTCAGATTCAGATTTCAGATTCAGATTTCAGATTCAGATTTCAGATTCAGATTTCAGATTCAGATTTCAGATTCAGATTTCAGATTCAGATTTCAGATTCAGATTTCAGATTCAGATTTCAGATTCAGATTTCAGATTCAGATTTCAGATTCAGATTTCAGATTCAGATTTCAGATTCAGATTTCAGATTCAGATTTCAGATTCAGATTTCAGATTCAGATTTCAGATTCAGATTTCAGATTCAGATTTCAGATTCAGATTTCAGATTCAGATTTCAGATTCAGATTTCAGATTCAGATTTCAGATTCAGATTTCAGATTCAGATTTCAGATTCAGATTTCAGATTCAGATTTCAGATTCAGATTTCAGATTCAGATTTCAGATTCAGATTTCAGATTCAGATTTCAGATTCAGATTTCAGATTCAGATTTCAGATTCAGATTTCAGATTCAGATTTCAGATTCAGATTTCAGATTCAGATTTCAGATTCAGATTTCAGATTCAGATTTCAGATTCAGATTTCAGATTCAGATTTCAGATTCAGATTTCAGATTCAGATTTCAGATTCAGATTTCAGATTCAGATTTCAGATTCAGATTTCAGATTCAGATTTCAGATTCAGATTTCAGATTCAGATTTCAGATTCAGATTTCAGATTCAGATTTCAGATTCAGATTTCAGATTCAGATTTCAGATTCAGATTTCAGATTCAGATTTCAGATTCAGATTTCAGATTCAGATTTCAGATTCAGATTTCAGATTCAGATTTCAGATTCAGATTTCAGATTCAGATTTCAGATTCAGATTTCAGATTCAGATTTCAGATTCAGATTTCAGATTCAGATTTCAGATTCAGATTTCAGATTCAGATTTCAGATTCAGATTTCAGATTCAGATTTCAGATTCAGATTTCAGATTCAGATTTCAGATTCAGATTTCAGATTCAGATTTCAGATTCAGATTTCAGATTCAGATTTCAGATTCAGATTTCAGATTCAGATTTCAGATTCAGATTTCAGATTCAGATTTCAGATTCAGATTTCAGATTCAGATTTCAGATTCAGATTTCAGATTCAGATTTCAGATTCAGATTTCAGATTCAGATTTCAGATTCAGATTTCAGATTCAGATTTCAGATTCAGATTTCAGATTCAGATTTCAGATTCAGATTTCAGATTCAGATTTCAGATTCAGATTTCAGATTCAGATTTCAGATTCAGATTTCAGATTCAGATTTCAGATTCAGATTTCAGATTCAGATTTCAGATTCAGATTTCAGATTCAGATTTCAGATTCAGATTTCAGATTCAGATTTCAGATTCAGATTTCAGATTCAGATTTCAGATTCAGATTTCAGATTTCAGATTCAGATTTCAGATTCAGATTTCAGATTCAGATTTCAGATTCAGATTTCAGATTCAGATTTCAGATTCAGATTTCAGATTCAGATTTCAGATTCAGATTTCAGATTCAGATTTCAGATTCAGATTTCAGATTCAGATTTCAGATTCAGATTTCAGATTCAGATTTCAGATTCAGATTTCAGATTCAGATTTCAGATTCAGATTTCAGATTCAGATTTCAGATTCAGATTTCAGATTCAGATTTCAGATTCAGATTTCAGATTCAGATTTCAGATTCAGATTTCAGATTCAGATTTCAGATTCAGATTTCAGATTCAGATTTCAGATTCAGATTTCAGATTCAGATTTCAGATTCAGATTTCAGATTCAGATTTCAGATTCAGATTTCAGATTCAGATTTCAGATTCAGATTTCAGATTCAGATTTCAGATTCAGATTTCAGATTCAGATTTCAGATTCAGATTTCAGATTCAGATTTCAGATTCAGATTTCAGATTCAGATTTCAGATTCAGATTTCAGATTCAGATTTCAGATTCAGATTTCAGATTCAGATTTCAGATTCAGATTTCAGATTCAGATTTCAGATTCAGATTTCAGATTCAGATTTCAGATTCAGATTTCAGATTCAGATTTCAGATTCAGATTTCAGATTCAGATTTCAGATTCAGATTTCAGATTCAGATTTCAGATTCAGATTTCAGATTCAGATTTCAGATTCAGATTTCAGATTCAGATTTCAGATTCAGATTTCAGATTCAGATTTCAGATTCAGATTTCAGATTCAGATTTCAGATTCAGATTTCAGATTCAGATTTCAGATTCAGATTTCAGATTCAGATTTCAGATTCAGATTTCAGATTCAGATTTCAGATTCAGATTTCAGATTCAGATTTCAGATTCAGATTTCAGATTCAGATTTCAGATTCAGATTTCAGATTCAGATTTCAGATTCAGATTTCAGATTCAGATTTCAGATTCAGATTTCAGATTCAGATTTCAGATTCAGATTTCAGATTCAGATTTCAGATTCAGATTTCAGATTCAGATTTCAGATTCAGATTTCAGATTCAGATTTCAGATTCAGATTTCAGATTCAGATTTCAGATTCAGATTTCAGATTTAGATTTCAGATTCTTTAACTGGAGTATGCATCATCAAAGCCTTTTTTTAGAAAGAGAAAATATCATCATGAATCCTTAATTTGTATCAAAATAATAATGATAATTCACTCAAAGAGTGCATCCATAATCGGTAATTTGTGTTCCTCAAGCCAACGACGACGGCCAAAGTCGAAATCATCTTCTCCAGAATCGAAGAATCTTGTCCTCTCTCTCGCCGAGACCTTTTCCCATTGTTCGCGGTGATCTTTTTCCCCAACTCAATTTCTTGAAGTGACTTTTGCTTGCTCGCTGGCTTGAATCGATTCCATCCGTATACCAAAGTTATCTTTTTTTTTGCTTTCAACCCAGTTCATAAAATGTAATTGTTGATGCGCCCCCCTCCTGGGAAATCGAGGCGGGCGACAGCCTGCTGCGATTCTCGGATTTCATGGCACGATTCGGATTTTTATTGTCATCGTTGGTTGGATTTGACAAGGCGCTATGATGAACGGTTCCGGGATGTGCATGTCGTCTGTCCTCTATCTCTGTTTTGCTCCGCCTCTCTCTTTTTCTGACTTTCTGTCTCTCTCTCCGTGCTCCAATCGGTGAAGGTGTGTTACCGAATTCTACTAAACATAATGTTGGGGGTACCTGCCTTCATATTTCTGGGAGGCAGCCAGAAATGAAATATGGGCTAGTTTTTATATCGCTTGCAGTATCGGATGTCGGAAACATGAGTAGAATGGAATCGTAGGTGAGCAGGAATATGCTCTGTCTTCAAGCAACGGTTTTCAATGATTTTTGATGTTGTGGTTTATCAAAATAACACTAAACGGGAAATTGAGGCAACGATCATTATCCATTTTATTCACAGTGACACCATCATCTAAAAGAAGTTCAGCTACTTAAAAAACTTTGTTCTGCACCCATAGGAGAGGTTGCAAAAATTTAATGCTGTATCAAGTCTGTGTACCGAAAATGCGCTGAAATGTGCACTGTGCCAAAGCTGATATATTTGAAAAAGCACTACTTGCATAAGGACTAGGATTGGTCGATCTTGGATCGATCCTTGGAAGATCGATCTTTTCAACTCCGATTTTCGATTTTTTGGATCGATTCTTTGGCCTGGAAAAAATCGATTAGATCGGTTTATTTTCGATTCGATTTTTCGAACTTTTTTTTCTCATTTAGGGGAAAAAGTGCATAATGGCCACCTTAAGGAGCACGCTTTTTTAACCGTAGTAAACAGCTATAATAACTGAATTACATCATTGTTTGGTGTTTAGACACTAAAAAGTAATTTTTCTTACTGGATGAAACTTGAAAAAAGTACATATATATTTATAACCGTTCAAAAATGCATTTTAAATTTTTGTGCCGGGATCCGGAAATAAGTCATTGTAGGGGCAGTATACGCACCATCAATTGGGGCACGATGAGCGTTCTTTACCGTAGAATATAGCAGCAAATTAAATTTGATGAAGTCAACTGAATTATAGCTTAACTAGTTTACATCTGACGATTTGCCATTGGTAAGGTGTCGAAGAGATAATCAGAAAACTCGAGTTCAATTCCTGGTCGAGGCGATTTTTTTTTTCATTTAGCATTGATGATTGATCAGTTGAAAAATAATTTTAGAAATTTTTAATGCATTTTAATACAATTTCGCAAATTATTTCCAAACCTTGTGAATTGGGTGCAGGAAGCTGTTTGTGATTGAATAAGATTAAAAAATTAGCTAGAATTAGCTAATCTTAAGAAATAACAGCGATTTTCCAAAAAATACGTTAAAAAATAATAAATTTGGTTTTTGATTTTTTCCACATATTTTGTTTGATATCTCTCATATACATTGAAAAATCTTATTAAAAATAAATAATTTCTCTTAATCTCTAGAATATTTCTTGTCAGTACAATACTTAAAATATATCAAAGCGTTTCCGTGATGTTTGATTTCGATTGGAGTTGTTTTATAACACTTACACGGTTCACTTTACATAAAAGCGCTTGATTTTTTTTTCATATGCAGAAAGAATTATAAAAATTTGAAATTTTGTGTCTTTTTTGCATATTTGGAAAAGATCAATTAATCGGAGATCGATCTTCAAGCTGCGATTTTTTAGATGGATCGATCCCAGAACCGTTCATCAGAATCGATCTTGGAGATCGATCTTTTCCCGAAGATCGAACAATCCTAATAAGGACTCGAATTTCCAACCAAAATGATGCATGGCCACTACATTCAAGTGAAACAAGAAAAATATTTTTTGGGATTTTTTTTCCTATTGGTTAATTCATCCCAGAAACAGGAAAAAATTACTCAGTGCCGTAAGGAGAGTCGAACCCACATCACCAACTTTATCGTCTTGCCCAGTGTACACTGAGGTTTTTTTTACGCGAGAGTTTCGTACCGCGTAAAAAAAAACGCGTTAAAACCGCGTAAAAAAACTCGGTGTACTATTTTAGCTTCATGCAGGACGAGGGATATTTGTGAAAGGCTTTCTGCCACCGACCAATCACTAAAAATCGCACAACGGTTGCTTTCTGGCATTAGGCGTCCTTTCAAGATAGACCTTTGTTTTGTGAAGGAAACGGGAAAACGAATGGATTCCCATTGAATGAGAACTGTGTTTTGCTTACTACCTGCCTTACATACACACACAGCTGCTAAAGCCGAGCAGCCAGACGGCGGCAACGTTACGCGATTTGTCTATGTATCGTGTGACCAACATCTTTTAAATAAGTGATCGTGAATCTCGTTTTTAAGCTTTTTTCCTCAGATTTAAGCTTTTTTGCCTTGAGAGCATAGGAGAGGAAAGCTTAAATCTGAGGAAAAAAAGCTTTAATCTGTCAAAAAAAGGGGAAATCTGAGAGATGTGCTCCATACGGTTTGAATGGGAGTTATTAAGCAAACACTAGCGACATCATGTCCTCCATAGAAAAGTTTCGATTAGTTAGCTTTTGGAAAGCTTTTGAAAACGGCCATACATTTGTCCTAACTCCGAAACGTCAAAAAATTTACCTGGCAAGGCGGATAGCGTTGCCGCCGCCTGTGAGCAGCTTGGCCGGTGGTTGTTTGCCGGTGTGTTGAAATCAGGCCAGTGATTGAAATCCTCAACCATTTTCTCATCAGAGGCATTCAAAATACACACTTTGAGGCCTCGTATAGTAATACAGGAGACGATACATATACATTCATTCAAACCTCCCCCCATGAGGAGGATCTGCTCCGAGAGACACTATCCGTTCGCTGCTCAGAACGAACTCTCTCAACGTTCGGTCGCTACATGATGCATGAAGTAAACCTACCCCCCCTACCTAAGGGTCCAGCGCCGATTGACCGGCGCATAGGGCTGAGATAAAAGATCTCCACTGCTGGCGATCCGGAGCCAGCGTCTTCACTTGCTGCCAGCCAAGGTTCTCGTCAACTGTGCGGATTTCAGCGGCTAGTCTTCGCCGCCACGAGCTTTTGGGCCTGCCTCTTCTTCGATGCCCATCTGGATTCCAGTCAAGCGCCTCTCTGCAAATCTCGTTTTCATCTCTTCGCAGTGTGTGCCCAATCCATCTCCACTTACGTTCCCGAATCTCGATTTCTAGCGCCTTTTGATGACACCGGCGATGAAGTTCAACGTTTGAGATCCAGTTGCCAGGCCACCAAGCGCGGATGATGTTCCGCAGGCAGCGATTCACAAAAACTTGCAGTTTTCGCGTCGTCACCGCATATGTGCACCAAGTTTCACACCCGTACAGCAATACGGATTTGACGTTTGAGTTGAAGATTCGGATCTTAGTTCGTAGAGAGATCTGGCGTGACCGCCAGATGTTTCGGAGACTCGCAAACGCAAATCGGGCTTTTCTGATCCGGGTTTCGATGTCCTTCTTGGTACCACCATCAGGCGTAATCTGGCTACCAAGATACTGGAAGCACTCCACTGTCTCAACCTGTTGTCCAGCTACCACGAAATTGGAACGATTTTCTGTATTGATTTCCATCGACTTGGTCTTTCCGACATTGATTTTGAGACTTGCTGCCTTGGAGCTTTCGGTGAGGTCGTCGAGTTTGCTCTGCATGTCTTGTTGTGTTTGGGCGAGCAAAACAATATCGTCTGCCAGGTCAAGGTCGTTCAGTTGCTCCATGGTTGAAGGATTCCACGGCAATCCTCGGTTTGGTCTACAGTCAATCGATCCAGTCAAGATCTCATCCATTACGATGAGAAAAAGCAGCGGTGACAAAATACATCCTTGTCTCACTCCAGCAGTTACCGGGATTGGTTCGGACAAGACACCGTCGTGCAAGACCTTGCACGAAAATGCCTCGTACTGTGTTTCGATGAGATGGACTAGCTTCTCTGGGACCCCTCGTCGTCTAAGAGCAGCCCAGATGTTTTCGTGGTTCAGTCGGTCAAATGCGTTTTCGAAATCAACGAACACCAGCAGAAGAGAGTCCTGGAATTCGTTGATTTGTTCCAGTATTATTCGTAGCGTTGTGATGTGGTCCACACATGATCGTCCGGATCGGAATCCAGCTTGTTGCCGTCGGAGTGTAGCGTCGATTTTCTCCTGGATCCTGTTCAGGATCACTTTGCAGAGTACTTTAATGGTTGTACAGATCAAAGTTATGCCACGCAAGTTACCGCACTCTGTTAGGTCTCCTTTCTTTGGGACCTTTACGAGGATACCCTGCATCCAGTCGGCCGGGAATGTTGCAGTATCCCAAATGTCAGCGAAAAGACGGTGCAACATTTGTGCTGACAAGGCAGGGTCGGCTTTCAGCATTTCAGCAGGAATGCGATCGATTCCAGGCGCTTTGTTGGATTTCATGTCCTTGATTGCCGCTTCTATTTCAGCCAGCGTGGGCGCTTCCGAGTTGACGCCATTAATGCGACTTACTGTGGGCGCTTCGAGCTGCGGGTTCTGTTGGCCATTGCTATTTGTAACTCGGAAAAGTTGATCAAAATGCTCAGTCCAACGCTTGAGCTGATCTGTTCGATCTGTCAGCAGCTGACCTGCTCGGTTTTTCAGCGGCATTCTTGCATTAGTCCTTGCACCACTAAGGCGGCGAGAAATATCATATAATAATCGGATATCTCCAATGGCGGTGGCTCTTTCTCCCTCTTCGGCTAGGGAGTTTGTCCAGGCTCTCTTGTCTCGTCTACAAGCTCGTTTAACTGCCTTTTCCAGCTCCGCATATCGTAAGCGCACGTTGGCTGACCCGGTACATGCCTGCTCAATTCCGACTTTCGCCTTTCTCCGATCATCGATCATCCTCCAGGTTTCATCCGACATCCATTCACTTCGTCTTCCACAAACTTTACCGAGAGTACCATGGCTCGTCGTGATAAAGGCATTCTTGATTCCACACAACTGTTCTTCGACTGTTCCGTCTGTCGGCAGTTCCGAGGCTCGGGATTCTAGCTGTTCAACGTATGCCCTTTTCACCTCTGGATTCTCCAAACGGCGGACGTCGTATCGACACCCGACTTTCTCCTCGCGCCGTTGGACACGCGCAACCCTCAGTCGTATCTCGCCAAGGACGAGGTGATGGTCGGATGCAATGTCTGCGCTTCGTTTGTTGCGGACATCAAGAAGGCTCCTTCTCCATTTTCGACTGATGCTGATGTGGTCAATTTGATTTTCTGTTCGGCCATCTCGGGATACCCAAGTGACCTTATGTGCTGGTCGATGGGGGAAGAGCGATCCACCGATCACCATGTTGTTGTTGCCACAAAATTCTACAAACAGCTCTCCGTTTTCGCTCATCTGTCCTAGGCCATGGCGCCCCATGATGCGCTCAAAGTCCTGATTATCGGAGCCAATCTTTGCGTTGAAGTCGCCTAAGTGGATTTGAATGTCACCCTTCGGAATTCTCTCAACCACGCTGTTCAATTGACTGTAAAACTGCTCTTTCTCCTGCAAATCGGCAACGTCAGTTGGCGCATAACACTGGACCATTGTAAGGTTTCTAACCCGTGTTCTGAATCTGGCTACGATTATTCTTTCGTTTATCGGTTCCCATCTTATGAGGGCCGCATGGGCCTGCGGGCTTAACAGGAAACCAACTCCTCGTTCCCGAGTAGCATGTTCTCCTCGTATGCCAGAGTAAAGCAGTACTTGCCCGGACTGTGTCTTGTGTTCTCCAGTGTTAGGCCAACGGACTTCGCTCAGTCCCAATATCTCTAGCTTGAGGCGGCTAGCTTCTCTAGCAAGTTGAGCCAGCTTTCCTGGCTGGGCAAGGGTCAAAACATTCCAAGTTCCAATTCTAGTCCGTGTTTTCATGCTAAAAGTCGTTGCCAAAGTTCCAATTCGGTTATTTCTTCTCTCAGTTTCTGTAACAATAAAAGATTTCAGGAGCAGTAGGTTGTTAGCCTAAAGTCCCTATCCCGCGATGGGGCTGCCATCTTGGACTTAGCTGGCGGGAGCCGCATTTCATAAATTCAGCCGCTTGCTGCAAGACAGACGCTGTTTGAGCCGCCCCTGACCTGGAGAACAGACGCTCGGTTGTTGTTGCACGCCGCCCCTGACCTGGGGAACAGACGCGTGCGGCCACCTTCTCAGTCTGCATGCGACCAAAGCATCCACCGGGGCTCCCAAGTAACAATTTTAGCTTTATTATGGTCAGCAAAATGTCGTTTGGACTATCGCATTAATCTTCATAAAAAGCTAAAGCGCATTCTATAACATCACCTGGACTCTAATAAAGCCAAAATCAGGCTAGAAACTAGAAACCCTAGAAACGTCATCAAGACATATAATTGTTGGTCATCAATGTTGGTCACCAAAGCTTTTAAAAAGTTATTATAAAACATGTTAGAAATTTTTGTTTTTTTCGGTTCTGTCAGTTCTCGGAGTTTTTTTTTAATTTTTTCCAGCAACCATAATGGTTGATGAATGATGATTGCATTATTCAGATATGATCTGGTAAAATTAATAGCTAAAAAAACCAATGTTTTAACCATATATTGAGCTTCTTTTCTACTGCCAGTCAAGATTTTAGGTAAAGTGTATATGAAATAGTATCTTAAAATAAATGCGCCTCGTCAAATCTGATGGTCAATCATGATGGAATTGATGGAAAAAGGCCAGAAAAAATATTTTCCAATGCTTGCATTGTGAATCCATCAACATGGCGTCATTTTGTGCCCTTCGATTTTGCAACCAACATGGCGTGAGTCAATTCATAGTTTTATTATGGTTTAATGATGACCCCAAAAAAAGCTACGATTTGACGTTTCTCTCGCAAGCCAACCAATTACACGCTAAGGTTGAGTTCCTCATTTCTGAGTTGTTAATCATTAGTACAGTAAATGAGGACAGACTTTTTGAATGAAAAGGGATTGGTTTTGAATGACCCGTGGAATAAATCATGAGTTGAAGTCAAATTTCGTTGTCTGACGCCATCTTGAAATCCATTATGGCGGCTTCCGCTGAACTTTAAAATGGTGTAAATGACTTGAAATCGCATGAAACCCCAACAAAATGGGTATCGGGTGAAAGGGCTAAACGAGTAGAAGTTGAATTTCGCTATCAGACGCCATCTTGAAATCCAAGATGGCGGCATCCGCTCAACTTTTAATGCTTAATGCTGACAAAAAGTCGCATTAAACCACCACTCTACGGGTATTGAGTGAAAGGGCTGAACTAGAAGTCGATTTTTTTCCGACGCCATCTTGAAATCCAAGATGGCAGCTTCCACTGAATTTAAAATACTGTTAATCAATGAAAATCGCTTGAACACAACTTTTTTCACGTAATACTACATTAAAACTACTATTTTAAGACAATTTAGATCATTTTAAATCACTTTTATTATTTTTTCATTATGTTTCTAATGCATTTAGCACTTTTCTTGTTTTGTTTATAGTTTTTGTTTTTTTTTTTGCCATTTATGTAATTCTATTATTCCTATCATGCTATTATGTTTAAATTGTATTGGTCTTATTCTAGCGAAAACTATAAGGTTATGTTGTTTCTGTTAACCGTCTGATTTAGGCACATGTGCCAAATTCGATGTTGCCAAAATCGAATGTTGCCAAAAAACGAACGGGGTCTGTATTGTTGTAGTTTTTGTGGGATTTTCAGTCACTTACAGATTTTCAGAGAAACGCGAAAAGAGCTATTTGACTTCTATCATTTAGCCTTAGCACCCAATACAATATATTTGGGAGTTTCATGCTATTTTCATTCATTTACAGTATTTTTAAGTTCAGCTGAAGCCACCATCTTGGATTTCAAGATAGCGTCAGAATGCAAAAATAAACTTTTTATAGCTTATCCCATTTGACAAACACCCATATTTTGGAGGTTTCATGCGATATTCAATGATTTAGAGCATTTTTAAAGTTTATAGAAAGCTGCCATCTTGGATTTCAAGATGGCGTAAGATAGCAATATTCGACTTCTACTCGTTAAGCCCTTCCACCCACTACCACCTGGGTTTCATGTCATTTTAAGTCATTTACTACATTTTAAAGTTTAGCGGAAGCCGCCATCTTGGATTTCAAGATGGCGTCAGATAGCGAAATTCAACTTCTACCGGTTGATTTCTTTCAACTTATATCCCTATAAGATAGGTTTTATGCGATTTTCAGTCATTTACAGTATTTTCAAGTTGAGTGGTAGCCGCCATCTTGGATTTAAGATGGCGACGGGCAACGAAATTTGACTTCTACTCGTTCATTACTTTCACCTAATAATCATACTGTGAAGGTTTCACGATATTTTCAGTAATTTACAGCTTTAAAAATAAAAGCGGAAGCCGCCATCTTGAATTAATGATGGCGTCAAGCAACAATTTTTTTCCTACTATTTTGGCCCTTTCACTCAATACTTATATTGTAAAGATATTCATACCACTTTCGATTATTTCAAGTTTTCAAAGATGTATTTTTTTAATTTTAACTCAAAACCAACACGCATAACTTACCAAAAATGTGTAAAAATGGGAGTTCCAATTCAAATATGTGCTATCTAATCTGAGCGTGTCCTGTTTTGACATCTTGATCGAGAACTGTCACTAAGTTTTATGGCGGTTTAATAATCATGCACTGAGTGCTATTATAGAACATGCAAAAGAAAGCTTGGAGCAAACTTCTAGGTTTGTGTTTTATTATAGTCTAAAAAAAGCATTCACAACTCTTTCAAAATAACTAAAACAGTATGTTTAATAAAAGTTTTATTAGCGTTTTCAAAACCATCTGAAAACATATGGTCGAAAAAAAATTATAAGCATTCTGCATAACCATAATAAAACCGCCATAAAACGAGCTGCACAAAAAAATGCCACAATTAAACCATAATAAAACTTCCTAATGCTAGTTGGCATAATCTGTGTTACTTGGGTTGGGTACCCGATCTCCGCTTAGGTTACTCGCACCCCAGCCGGCACCGCGGGGAGGTAGAGATAGGAGTTGTGAATAAGAGGTGATATGACCACTATGGGGTCTCGTGTTGCACATTATCCACCGTTTACCAGCCAAACAGCCATGAAGTAAACGAGGCACACATACTTATTTACGTTATTGAATTTGATGGACTCAAGCCGATAGCTGTCGTTGAGGAGAACATCTTCAACCTCACCGCAAAGGTTGAGGCAACAACGACAACAACCGAACTTATTGCATTGCATAGGCCCGCAACGTATGGAGCAACGAGAGGGGAGGAAAAGAAACGAAAAAACTAGCTGCCTGCGTGCGGTTGCTGTTCAATAATAGCAATAGCAGAAAAACCTCGGGTATTCGATCCAGGCACAAACGAGGAGACTCGGGTTTGCTCTGCCTTTTGAATTCGGTTCCCTCAAGAATGTAACAGGAAATGAGTGAGAGCCATTCGTTTGGTTTTTTGGATTCGCTGCCTCGAATGTATATTGCTTCTTGAAGGCGGGCCATGTGAGAGCGTATGCATCATCGGTTTTGTCGTTTTCGCTGCCTCAAAGCAACCTTTGCTTCCGAGTAAAGCGTTGAGCGAGAGATGGTTGATCAACCCATGCTCAGCAAAATTCAATCACTGAATCAGGCGGAGGCAACGCTATTCAAACCGTATGGAGCACATCTCTCAGATTTTCCCTTTTTTGACAGATTTAAGCTTTTTTCCTCAGATTTAAGCTTTCGTCTCCTATGCTCTCAAGGCAAAAAAAGCTTAAATCTGAGGAAAAAAAAGCTTAAAAACGAGATTCACGACCACTTATTTAAAAGATGTTGGTCACACGATACATAGACAAATCATGTAACGTTGCCGCCGCCTGGAAAACACCGACTCGAGTGACTCATCCGCCGACCAGTGTTTCTCACTGTCAGGCCGATGACATAGTGAGAGCGATGCGATGCGAATTGGCGAACGCGGCCAATGCGAACTCGAGCGGCGGAACAAATTGACTTCTGCTTCGCCGCGTTGAGTATGTCAGGTATTAAGCGATTCACATACATTTTCATCAAATGTGGTTCGCCGCATTGAATCGCATTCGCCGGTTCGCATCGCATCGCACTCACTATGTCATCGGCCTTATTCGGAAATGTCTGGAAGATTTTTAAAAAGAGTCTGGAAATGTCTGGATGGCGAAATTTATAAGTGACTAGCTGATCCCGTACGAACTTCGTTTCGCATTTAACTTTATATCTGATGATTTTGTATTTGGTTGTTAATTGGGACGAATTTTCACCAAAAATTTGCTTAAAATATTAAACTGAATTTACAAGCAACCTATGTTGCCCCTTTTCGGTCGTCTGATTAAATTTTTTTTTTTCATAAATCAATTATGCGTTTTGTAAAACACCCGTAAATGATTTTTTGTGTGGATCTCATACATAATAAAACAATTATTGCAAAAAACAATAAACAGTAAATGTGGACGACCCCTTTTTCTGTCGTCGAATAGAAAGTTTGTTATCAGGAATTGGTTCCTCGTCCTGCAAAACTCTCGTGTTTACATTTTTGCCTCGATATGATGCCTAACAACGTAATGAATGCAAAAAAAAAATTGAAAATATTAAGACGAACCCTTTTACTGATTTCATGTCAAAATTTGACACGTGAAATCAATAACATATACCCCAGAAACATTGAACAGTTTATATCGACGACCCCTTTCGCAAACCTCTGAATTAAAATTTGACTCCTGAAATCAATTACACGTTTCTTGAAACTCCCACGTACCAAGTTTCCATCTTAATCCAATGTATTTAAGTATAAATATCGCAAAAACAGTGTTAATATGGACGACCCTCTGGCCGACCTTAGACCCTGAATTTAAAATTTGGAATCGATTGATCGTTCCTCAAAATACTCTTATGCAAATTTTCATCAAAAACAAAACTTTAATAACGCCAATATCGCAAAAACATTGAACAGTTGAAATGGACGACCCCTTTTGCCGACCCCTTCTAAAAAATTTGATAACTGGAATCGATTGTCCGTTCCTTAAAGTTCCCTTCTGCAAATTTTCATCTCAATCCAATGCGTAATAACGCCGATATAGTAAAAACATTAAAAATTTGATATAGACGACCCCTTTGGCCGACCACTGACCCTAAATTTAATACGTAGAATCGATTGCTCGTCCCTCAAAACACTCTCTTGCAAATTTTCATATCAATCCAATGCAGAATAACGTCAGAATAGTAAAAACACTGAACAGTTGATATGGACGACCCCTTTTGCCGACCCCTGACACAAAATTCAATACCTGGAATCAATTTCTCATCTCTCAAAAACCCTATGTGCAAATTTTTGTCACATTCCGACGGAAAATAACGTCAATATCGCGAAAACAAAATTTGTCTTGTATGGACGACCCCCTTTAGAAGGGGTCATCCAAAAATCTGAAAACATTTTTCATCATTCCTGATTCTAATGAGTATCCATGCCAAATTTCAGCTCTCTAGATCTTAAGATAGGTGAGCCTATAGAGGACAAACAAACAAACAATCAAACCCACAGAAATTGCTTTTTATATATATAGACTAGCTGATCCCATACGAACTCCGTTTCGCTTTCAACTTGGAAAATGTCATGAACAAATTGCATGAAAGTCAATTGAAAAGCATTTTGCAGATGCACTTTTGAATTCATTGTTAAGTAATAATTGCAAAAATATTGGACGATCACTTTGTCTGTCGTCAGCTACTAAATTTGAAATCAGGAATCAATTGACCGTGCCAAAAAACCCCGTGTATAAATATCGACTCAATCGTTGCATAAAAACGCAATCATTGCCAAAAAGCTTTACCCCTTTCTGTGGCCTCTTATACAATCTTTGATATCTGAAATCGATTGCCCTTCCCTCAAAACTCCCGTGTGCCAATTTTCTAAGCAATCCGTTGTATAATAACGTCAATATTGCTAAAAACAGTGAAAAATTGATCTATATTGACGACCCCTTTCGTCGACCCCTGGCAAAATATTTGACATCTGAAACCGATTGCCCGTCCCTGAAATCTACCGTGTGCAAAGTTTCATCCCAATCCGATGTATAATTTCGACGATATAGCAAAAATATTAAAAGGTTAATATGGACGACCCCCTTTGCCGGCCCCGCACACTGAATTTAATACCTGAAATCCATTGCCCGTCTTTCAAAACTCTCGTGTACCAATTTTCGTCTGAATCCGATGTATAATAACGACAATATCGCATCAACAGTGAATAGTTAATATGGACGACCCCTTTGGCCGACCCCTGATTTTGGTTTGGATAAGTGAAATCAGTTGTTCGTCCCTAATAACTCCTATGTGCAAATTTTCATCCCTATCCGATGTATAAAAACGTCAATATCATTAAGATACTGAAATTTTAATATGGATGACCCCTTTTTCCAGCCCCTTACACTGAATTTGATACCTCAAATCGATTGCCCGTCACTCAAAACTATCGTGTACCAATTTTCATCTGAATACGATGTATAATAACGTCAATATCGCTAAAACAGCGAACAGTTAATATGGACGACCCCTTTGGCCGATTCCTTACACAAAATTTGTCACCTGAAATCGATTTCTCGTCTTTCAAAACACTCATCTGCAAATTTTCAACACGATCCGACGAAAAATAACGTCAATATCGCGAAAACAATATTTGTCTTCTATGGACGACCCCCTTCAGAAGGGGTCATCCGAAAATCTAAAAACATTTTTAATCATTCCTGGTCGTAATGAGTATCCATGCCAAATTTCAGACCTCTAGCTTTTAAGACGGCTGAGTCTATAGAGGACAAACAAACAAACAAACAAACAAACAAACAAACAAACAAACATACAGAAATTGCTTTTTATATATATAGATGATCCTTTTTTTTTTGGCCGCCAGATCGCAAATATTGCATTCCATGGAATAACACTTATTACTTGATACGTTTTATGCTTAACTTCCTGTTCTACTACCATCTTCGTGGCATTCCTCACTCTTCAATTAATGATTCGAATGATTTCCTACCATTTTGCAACCAAAATTTTGAATTCTGAATGTTTTGTCAAAAAATTCGTGTTGAAACTCAAAAGTCTGGAAATATCTGGAAGAAATGACAAAAGTCAGGAAGCCTAAAAATGTCTGGCAAAAGTTCAAAAAGACAAAATCTGGAAGGTTGGCATCACTGCCGCTGACGACGTGAAGTCTCTCCACCTGAGAGTATTCCACGGCGTGAATACTCTTCTCCTTACGAGTTCAACTGCAGAGAAAGTATTGTCTTATCCCCGCAGCTTCCATCGTAGGGAGCGTGTTCTACTCGGATACTCCGTGGCAGTGGAGGTATCCGCGACGGCTCGGACCTAGCGGCTCGGTATACACTGAAGGCATAGTCTTATCTTTGCATGCTTTACTACTAGGTTCGGACGCACTCTACTCAGTTACTCCCCGGCGAAGGAGACACTCCAAACCGATCGCGGACTTGTGTTGATTCCAACTACTCTGCAAGGCAGTCATAATCCGAGTGATCCCATCGCTGACCACGCGCCTAGTATTGGCATTCTAACACATCCTCCGCACGATGTTGTCAGCGGTCCACAGGCGTACCCCTTCGATCCTTGGACAGTTGAACACTACGTGTTCTGGCGTCTCAACCATGCCACCGCAGGTTGGGCAGAATGGTGAAGCCACATGTCTAAACCAACGCACAATGGGGAAGAAAGTGTAAAAACCGTGAAGTAATTCAATTCTTCCCTCCTACATGAACGAAATCTACGAAAAAATACTTCCTCCATTGAAAATGTTCGGAGAATCGATTGGACGTAGATTCAGATGCCGCCCGCAAACAGACAGGAGACAGGAGAAGCTGAACAGTGTACAGAGGCGAATGAACTTGCAGATCATCATTGCATACCGCACCGTTTCGTCGGAGGCTGCATGTGCTGTAGCGGGAGTCATGACCATCTCGGTTTTGTTGGTGGAGAACTCCTATTGCTACGAAAATAGAGGCATGCAAAATATGAGAACACGAGCCCAGGATATCTCCATGGCCAACTGGTGGCAGCTGTGGGACTGCTCAGAAAACGAAGATGGACCCATCGTTTGATCCCGGTTATCAAGGACTGGATGGAGAGAAAGCATGGCGAAGTGGATTTCTACTGACAGGTCATGGATGCGACATAAAGTATCACCACAGTTGGTTTGCCGAACATGCGGTGACGTGGACGAGACACCCGAACATGTTGTATTCTATTGTCCAAGATTTGAAGAGGAACGGGCCAACATATTCGCCACCTGCAGACCAGACACGACAGCGGACAACATGTGGCAGAAGATGTGTGATGACATCAACACTTGGCTGACGATCAGCGATGGGCTCGCCCGGATAATGTTCTGCAAAGTAGTTGGAGACTGACGTAAATACCCAAGCAACCAAAAGTCTCATATCTACTTAAACTCGTTCCTCCAAAGTTCGAATTTCGCTGAATAAAGGTTTCAAAGGGAATTGGTACCAAATTTTCTCGAATGTGAGCATGAAAGTTACAAAAGGTTCCTCAAAAAGCCTTCTATGGACTTGAAGTTCCAAAAAAATCCTCAAATAGCCTTTTTGTGACATCTCAATCGCACCCACACAGTATAAAAGTTACAAATTAGGTCTCAAATAGCCTTCTGTGAACTTCAAGTTCCAAGAAGTTCCTCAAATAGCCTTTTCTGTGACATGTCGATCGCATCATCTAATATATAAAGATGAGTTGGACTATATATGTTTGTTTGTTTGTATGCACCTTATACAAATCCACACCGCTTAACCGATCAGCCTGAAATTTGGTACAGTTATGTGTTTGGACCATGGTAAGGTTTTAGTAATAGTTTTGAGCCCCTCCCACCTAAGGAAAGAGACCCTCCCATACAACTTTCGTTTTTTATCCCACGAACCAAAAGTCATGGCACCCATTTGGCAGCCGATTTTCGTTTCCGTTGGCGGGGTTATTTTCACCATCACCATGGGCTGGGCATTAGAATCGACCATCCAGAGTTCACGTGTACTGAACAGCAAATCAAAGCTTACTGAGCATTAAAAATTTGAAAGAGAAAATTTTGGCGGGCTTTTTATATTTCTTCTACAGCTGTTCGTAGCACAGGGCACACGCACGTGGTGCTAGGATGCAATAATAACACTTTTGGGATAAAAAAAAATACTCCTACTTGCCTGTTTGGAATAAATTGATTAGAACAGTGGCTTTCAAAGTGGTCTTTACCGCCCCTGGGGACGTTGAGAGTCTACAAGAATATAGTGTGTGGAGTAGGATGCAATGATTCATCTTCATCCATCTTCATAATGAATTGACTTCATCAGCTAAATATCTATGTATTTGGATTGAGTGCTGAAAACAAATCAACCGATTTTCATAAATTCCCGCTTTTAAAAACCACCATTTTCATGTTTTTGGAATTCCTCATAGAGAAAGAAAAATTAATTAAATTCTGAGTTATAAGTTGAAAGCTGCGATTTCAAAGCATTGATAGCGACGGGAAATTTGAATGGGGGATTTGAAGATTGAACTTACATAATCTGGGAAAACCAAATCCATCGCATGATACTTTTAAGTAGTTAAACCTATGGTTTTTAGTTTTGTACGATTCAATTTTTTTGGTCAATTTCTAACTTTTGAGTTATTGTTGATCATCAATGTGTTCAATTTTACTAGGCAATTATGAGAAAAACCGTTTACTACTGCGAATTCAACTGAATGATATCTAAGAATATTTTACATTGATCACTCTTCGACATAATTAATGGGATAATTGTGTCCGAGTATGAAAAAAAAATGAAATAGAACTCAAATAAAATTTTTTCCATAACCTTTTAAAATTGGCGATTCCGATTCCGAAATGATTTGTTTTCGATAGTTTCAAAAAACTATTAGTGGAACTTTTAACATTTAGAAAAACTAATCAGTGTTATATCAAAACAGTGTGAAATCAAAAAAGTACACATCCAATTGAAAAGATGCAAAGTGAGTCCTTAGCACAGCTGAACAAGGTTCAATTCTTTTAAGAAACTTCTAAGTAAATTAAGAATATTCCACTGTTCGGGGAGATCCATCTTGAAAAGTAGGATGAACTCCAAAAGAGATTTTCATTAGTTGGAGAATGGTGAAGATAGAAAAAAATTTCATTTGAAGTTAAAAAAATGCCTTATTTTTTTACTTCAATCAATTCAATCGATTCAATCGATTTAAGCTTCCAAAAAATGTTGGGTAAAATATAGAATTTTTAGTAATAGGATGAATAAACATTCAAAGGAAATTATTTTTAAATTCCATTGATACAAAACTAATATTATGAAAATGATAAACACAGTAAATAATCCCAATCAAAACTTAAAACAAAACTAACAAAACTTACAAAGCTTACATGACAAAACATGCGCAAAATCTAATATATAAATATGAATACAAAGCTTCCAAAATTACTAAAAGTCAAACGATTCATTTTGATTTATATTTTATGTGAACCCGAGCAAGGCCGGGTAAAAACAGCTAGTTCAGAATAAAAGTTACAAATTGGATCTCAAATAGCCTTCTATGGACTCGAAGTTCCACAAAGTTCCTCAAATAGCCTTTTATGAGAAATGTCCGCCATTTCATGAATATGAAAAGTGAACGAACATTACAAAAGGGCATATAATAAATAAATCATTTTTTGGAGCTTGGAAATTGTTGAAATGTATAATTTTTTTTGAAGCTTCAACTCAGAACAACTTAAAGCTAACTCGCAAATGATTGTTTTTTAAAAGAGTAAATACTTTGACTTTATAAAATTTCGTCCAACTGTATTTACTTACCACGAATTTATCACACATTCCCAGCTAACGTGAAATCGTAATGGAAATGATAATCCAAATCGATTATCGTAAACACGTTGGTATTGAGTGATTTTCTATCATTCATTTACGATAAGCTTTGGCCGAAAAAAATTGAATCGGATAGCAGTTTAATCAATTCGTAAATATGTCTCTAAAAAGTTGAGAATATGCTGATTCGACATTTACGATTTGAGTGAACTGATTTACGATAAATGGGCGGTCCTTCAATTCACACTCTCTCCGGTTTCTTCCTTTGGCCGGTTCGTAAAAAGAAAATCTCACCTATAGAGCTATAGCGTGGACCATATCAACTGATGAGTTGGCATCGTGGTAATATACCGGACTGCAAACTCGGAGGACTGAAGTTCAAATCTCGGTCGAGGAAATTTGTTTTTTTCGTTTTTTTTTGCTTTTTGTTGGAAAATCGAATCGTTGGAATCTTGTCATTGTAGATATATCGCCTCCACTTTTGTAGCTATATGCTATTTTGGTAAGTTTAATACAATCTTTTTATCTGGAATATTTGTTTGAATAATTCTGTTGTTCCTGCGATATACCTTCATAAATGTTTGCTGGGATTGAAAGTAGTTGAAGCAATTCATTGATTAAATATCATTATAAAATCAAGAATTTGTATAATTTTATGCTTAACAGTTATAAACATGGAATTTCATTTTTTTTTCAAGGCCGATATTATTTTAACGGCTGATTCATTTATACGCCGTTTCGTAATGTTTCTTATACTGTATTTGTTTTCTCCACTCGTGGAGTGTTCCACCGTACCCGATAAAAACAAACACAAATCCTCGCCAGTGTATTGCTACCTCGCTCACTCACACGCTCTCTCGCAACACTGGCAAAATTATCGGTGGGCCACCGTCCGTAAGCAGAACTCCGACAGGTCAAAACCAGTGCAACACCGTCCGAATAAACAAACAGTTTGACAGCACCTAGTGGTGCACCAGTGCAGCACTAGTGCAACACTCGGCATAAACAAATACGGTATTAGTAATAATCAACATGCGTGTTTGCTGCTGGCTGCCCTTGCGGGTATTCTAGGAAGCTTATAACCACTTCGAATTTTAGCTGCCGGCAAGGCAACATCTAGGCGTGGCGTCGTGGCAGCGTGTTCGGCTATCATCTCGGAGGATGGGGTTCAAATCTGGTACCAGGACTAATTTTTTCCATTAGGTTGTTTGATTGCTTGAGTAAGCGAATCAAATAATTGTGTAGCAGATATTGCGTGCGGGCCGGCATGTATCGAACAAAGTTAAAAACAAAGCAATTAATTAAAATCAAATGAGGGAGGTGATGGAAGGAATAAAGATGGATGCCGAGAAACCGGCAGCACCACATGGGCTGGTGATGACCAAAATAAGAGAGGAGAGAAGAATTATTTTTTGTTTTTGCTGATTAAACGTTTTTTTGTGGGCTGAATAGAAGGCCGTTCAAATCTGTAATTGAACTTCAAAGTTTCAATAAGAACTTAAATTTTGGGCTGAATAAAAGGAACTTCAGCACATTGATTATGCTGATTAAGCTGTGTTCGATCTTTTTAACGAGACTTTTGGTTGCTTGGGTAGCTATCGACGTAGAATAACGTAACTAAACTTTACTAAGCTTAGCTCCGAAGCTATCAAATGAACTACGCTTAGAAAGCGTCAGCGTCGCCTGACCACCATGTGAAGATGATCTCGGACGGTCAGAATGATATTTAATTTAAATATGAATTTCTAGGCGATTGTCGCATGAGTACCGCGTATGCGTGAACTAGACCCCCTCCCGGAGTATTGTCTTAGGGCAGTTACCAGTTTGGGAAATGCCCAAGCAACCAAAAGTCTCGTTAAAAAAGCCGAACACAGCTTAATCAGCATACCCAAGTAACACTGATAGTTTTATTGAAATCCTCAAGTCCCTTATAAATCCCAAACTCTTCTTTTAGCCTGCTAAAAAACTTTAAATGTTACTTGGGTAATCAATGTGCTGAAGTTCGTTTTATTCAGCCCAAAATTTAAGTTCTTATTGAAACTTTGAAGTTCCATGACAGATTTGAACGGCCTTCTATTCAGCCCGAAGTAAACGTTTAATCAGCGAAAACTAAAAAATAATTTTCCTCTCCTCTCTTACTTTGGTCACCACCAGCCCATGTGGTGCTGCCGGTTTCTCGGCATCCATCTTTATTCCTCCCATCACCTTCCTCAAATGGTCTTACTTAATTGCTTTGTTTTTAACTTTTTAACGATACATGCCTACACACACGCCAGTTCTGCTACACAATTATTTGATTCGCTTACTCAAGCAATCAAACAACCTAATAGAAAAAAATAGTCCTGGTACCAGATTTGAACCCGATTCTCGAAAATGATAGCCGAACACGCTGCCAGGACGCCACGTCCTTACCAGGCAGTTTAAATTCGAAGTGGTTATAAGCTTCCTAGAATACCCGCAAGGGCAGCCAGCGGCCAGCAGTAAATACGCATGTTGATTATTACTAAGAAACATTACGAAACGGCGTATAAATCAATCATCCGTTAAAATAATATCGGTTTTAAAAAAATTTACATTCGATGTTAATAACTGGTAAGCTTAAAATTATACAAATTTTTTATTTTATCTTGATATTTAATTAATGAATTGCTTCCACTGACTCTGAGTGTGTGATAAATTCGTGGTAAGTAAATACAGTTGGACGAAATTTTATAAAGTCAAAGTATTTACTCTTTTCAAAAACAATCAATTGCGAGTTAGCTTTAAGTTGTTCTAAGTTGAAGTTTCGATATGAATTATACATTTCTATAATTTTCAAGCTACAAAAAATTAAATATTGATTATATTTCCTTTTGTGATTTTCATTAACATCTCATATTCATGAAATGGCGGACATGTCTAAAAAAAGGCTATTTGAGGAACATTTTGGAACATCAAGTCCATATAAGGTTATTTGAGACCTATTTGAGGAACTTTTTGTAACTTTCATGTTCACATTCAAGAAAACGAATTCCGGTAACGGTATTAGTTCCCTGGGATCTTTGTTCAGCTAAATTCGGACTTTGGAGTTTAATTAAATATAGGACATTTGGTTGCTTTATTTATTTTTTTATTTATTTTTGGGTTTCCAGCCTTAGACTGCTCCTAACGTCAGCTTACTCATCTACTTGGTAATTGATTTTTTTTACTTTTATACAGCTTTTTTCATGCATGTTTTTTAACTACTTTAAATAACAATTGTTTAGAGGAATATTATCCGAAAATAATATTTTAATTACGTTACAATGTTTTCATTTTGTTACATTTTGAACAGATTGAATGAGATACAGAATCGATTTCAGTCAAAATAAATATTCCTAGACATTTTTCGAGAAGAAAATATGGGATGAATGAGGGCAAAATGCCTCATAATCAAACAAAAAACAGTTGGTTTAACTTTCAACCATTAAATATAAACATAACTTATTCTAATAAGTTTCATGAACATCACTAGAATGTTTCTCGGACTGAAAAATACGCCTTAAAATGAATAATCATCTGCTTTTGGGAAAGCATTTTGATAGCAACGACTTTTGGTACAAGGTTTATTTATCATTTCAGCAGTTTTCAGCTCGAATGAAAACGAGTTGGGCTCCAAAACTTTGATGGTGGTCCTATTGTTTTTTTTTTTATTTCCGCCCCAACGAGTTTGACTGATTTATGTGTTGATAGAAATTCAGTGCGAAAAAAGGAGGAAAACAGATATGGTAGGAAGTTGAGCCTTTTCGGAACCAACTTCGTTGATGGTAGACCCCGAAACAAGACAAACGGAGGAATTAAAAATAACACCACTTGGTTCATAAACTGCGAGGTTGAGTGTGTTTTTCAATTGAGTTTTAATTGCAATCAGAAGTGCTTTAGAATGAATGGTTGAATGAATGGTATAATTGTGTGGAATGAACATCAAACGAATTCCAGCAGGGGAAATTTGCCACAGTGAATTGTACTTGATGCTTCATTCAATTTATGTTTCACTTTATTTTGATATTTTTTCCTGATATTGTAAATTGAGCAGAAGAATTTAATGACTAGAAAATAATTGCGCAAGCTTATAATGTCAATTTAAAACTCCTTTGATACGATGTGATCCCGATCAGGAGAGCATATCAAAATAATAACTCAAACGTATCTCACCAAGATATTTACATCTGATTCAGTTATAATTACGTACTGAAAAATTTAGATTTTAAGTTTCTCCAATCTGAATTATATCTTGTTCTGATTGACAGACTTGAATGGGGTTGAGATAATTTTCAATGATAAAGAATTTTTTCGGGTTGTCCCAAAATAAAATGATTATATCTTATTTTGGTATATGTACAACTTTTTCGGCCCAAACCGTACATTAATGAATTTCGCTCAACAGATCCATAAAATTGGATCCAATTTTTGGGAAACCAAAAATGGAACATGGTTTAAGCAAAAAATATGGTTTATTGACATTCCACTAGTAATTTTTCTCGAAGCACTCATAGCTTGATAAGTTATAATTTTGATAGGTTTTGTTCTGCCCAATATCAAACTATGCTATCTGAACGAGATATAATCTTGAAAGGAGCATATCTGAAATTGATATAATTTAGCTATGATCGTATAGATTTTTTGATATAAT
The DNA here is from genome assembly GCF_029784155.1 of Uranotaenia lowii. Lineage (NCBI taxonomy): Eukaryota > Metazoa > Arthropoda > Insecta > Diptera > Culicidae > Uranotaenia > Uranotaenia lowii. The sequence goes on from NC_073691.1 coordinate 78,812,136, forward strand.
TTGAGATATTTTAACATCCTACGAGTACTGAATTATAACTCATTTAGATAGAAAAAAAACAGTAACAAAATATCTCATCTTGATATAATTTTGTTTTTCTCTCCTGATCGGGATGGTTTCAATGAAAAGGTCATTTCTGTCATTTCAAAAATTTTTCTCATTTTTGTCAATTTTGTAATTTTTGTCATTTTTGTAATTTTTGTCATTTTTGTCATTTTTGTCATGTTTCTCATTTTTGTCATTTTGGTAATTTTTGTTATTTTTGTAATTTTTTTTGTTTTTAATTTTCTTCATTTTTTATACAATGCCTAATCTGCTCAATGTGCATTAAGGAATGCTATTTTTTATATTCTGATTGTGCAAATTTTGGCAAATTATTTGTTGCACCACAAATTATTAAAAAAAAAGAATCTGAAGGGAAAGAAAAAGCCCAAGCTTCACCTCAGCCACAGGTATCCAAATCACAAAGGTGTCGATGAAGGCACAAATCATCGGCCGTCCGAAACTGAGAAGGTGGGCTGTAAGAAAGAAGAGTGTTCGGCAAATTATTATTATCATCGCCAGCCATGTTCCTGGTGGATTTTCCATTGGCGCCCCTTCATCGAAAATTCAACGGAGGAAAAAAATCAGACGAGGAAGGTGTGGGATTGTTCACTTTCCGAAGTTACATGTTACTCTTGTAGGCAGACAGGCGTTTGAAAGTCGACAATTGAATGATGGGGGATAGTTCGACGACGACGACGACACACAATGGGACCAGGAACACGACAGAGCTCAACGCGACCCGATACAGACCCGGAGAAGAATGGAGAATGGAACAATGGTGTGAATGTATATGGATGGAAACATTTTTGGTCCGGGTCCCCGGGTGGAGTTCATCGGGTGGAGCATTCCGAGGACCACGAATTGCAGTTCCGAGCCAAGCCAAACCAAGGGCCCGGGAAATGGGATTGGCCGAACTCAATTCGACAATGTTTCCGATTCGATCCGGATCTTCAGCCAACAACCACGCCGAGCCAGGTCGATGGGAGAACAATCGAAGTGAGAAATTTATTATTTGATTTAATGACAGCTTCGTGTGTTTTTATGGTTCCGTTCTTTTGTCTCGCCTGGCAGGTTCCGTTGGCTTTTCTGTCCTTCGAATAGAAATGTGCTCAAAATATGTACTTTGAAAGAAAAAAAAAATGCTTCGTGAAGAATAACATTTTGCTCCAAATTGAGTAGTGCTAGTCGAGCAAACATTTTTCGGTATGGTTCAAATCGTGTCAAATTTAATTGTGAATGGAACCCCAAAAACAAATCAAAACCACAGTTCAGAAAGAAGAATTTGGATTGAATTAAAAGAATTATTAGATTGAATTGAATTGAAAACATCGTTTATTCATTTCATATTTTGCATGTCTTTCTGTTTTAAGAACGATTTTTTAAAGTCATAACATCAAATATCTTTTAAAGGGGGTGTCCACGATTAAATTGCCACACTAGGAAATTGCTATAACTTTTTAATCGTTGGGTAGAATTTAATGAAAATTTGGGTGGATTTAGTTCATAGTGCATTGTTTACATCCTGCAAGTTTTAAAGTCCTGTGATCAAAACTCGCGGAAATAGAGTCGAAATAACAGCACGTGCGTAATAAAATCTTGCGCATCGCTAAAACGTTGGGAATCGCGAGTTCCACGGTGTCGCGAGTGATTAGGCGGTTCGAGGATCGATTGACCACCGATCCCAAGCCCAGAAGTGAAGGAAAAAGTATTCCGTACAACACAAAAAAATTCAACCGCGTAGTTGGGGCCTGCAACCGATGTGGCTAAGAAATCTCATTTCAAAACAATTGAAACGGGTTTGGCTTAGTGTTCTTCACTACACATTTCCTGCAATTTTTCTAACGGTACTTAAGGTTTATCTGTTTTGTTTTGCTTACGTACATTCTCCTATTGTGAAGTGTAGTGTAGTGTGGGTGTGGGTGTGGGTATTGTTGTTGAGAAATACTGGATCGGAGCCGCTCGACCTGGATGGTAGTGTTTTCGTTTGTTCCGGAGGGAACCAATGCTGTGGCTGCTACCAAAGGCAACCCGGATCGCGCAGGTTTGTTAGATGCCTTTTGAACGGTGAAATCTCTGCAGAACGACACTTCTGTCGACGAATTTCCGTCTGGCATTGGCGATGCTGATTGTGTTTTGTTTTTGCAGCTGTCTCTCTCCGTGTGGTGATGGATACAGTGACGAAGTAATCCGGATGAATTTTGTTTGCTGAAACTCCTGGAGACGGTGATAAGTAGGGCAAGTGCCTCTTTAGTGGATGGTACTATTTTGAATGGAATGCATCAACGTAATGGTGTACGGAACCTTCACAATCGAACGCTGGATTTAGTCTTCACCGATGAGTCCATCTTGATCAGCACCATCATCGAGGCCAATGAAGTTGTTGTCCCCATAGACGTGCATCATCCTCCGGTTGAATTCGATATTTCGTTTCCGAATCCTGTAGCTTTTATTGAGGACTTCGACGCATCCGCTCGTGACTTCCGTCGTGCTGATTATGAGGTATTGAACCGAGCGTTATCCGAGATTGACTGGACGAATCTTCAAAGATGTGCTGATGTAGATATGGCTGTGAGTACATTCTGCTCCATTATGAGTGAAGTCTTCGATAATTCTGTACCACTGGTAAGACCTCCTCTCAGACCTCCTTGGACAAATAATCGCCTAAAACAGCTAAAACATATTCGATCGAAATGGCTACGACTGTTTAGTAGCTCCCGCTGCCCGTTTTTTAAAACAAAATTGAATGATGCTACCAGAAGATATCGGATCTACAATCGCCTTTGCTATCGTCGCTATTTAGATCGCACACAATCTAACCTTCGCCGTAATCCCAAAGCGTTCTGGAAGTTTGTTAACACCAAAAGGAAGGAGTCTGGTCTACCTGCGGTGCTTCATTTAAAAGACAGAACCGCCAAATCTTCCGCCGAGAAATGTAACCTCTTTGCCAACCACTTTTCCAGTGTTTTCCCGATACAATCGTTAAGTACAGACGAAATCAATGTAGCGGTAACATTATTACCCAGAGATGTGATAGACCTTGACGTCTTCGCTATTACCGAAGAAATGGTTATTGATGCTATCAATAATTTGAAGTTTTCTACCTCAGCCGGTAAAGATGGCATACCTTCGTGCATTTTAAAAAGGTGTAGCGCCGTACTGGTAAAGCCACTCACTCACATATTCAACCTGTCCTTCGAACAACAAAAATTTCCTGCCATCTGGAAGAGATCATTCATGAGCCCTATCTTTAAAAAAGGTGACAAACAGGATGTGCGTAATTACCGAGGTGTCACATCGCTAGCTGCCTGCTCAAAGGTTTTGGAGAGGATCGTCAACGATGTAATGTTTTCTTCGTGCCGGAGTTGGATTTCTGAAAACCAGCATGGGTTTTTCCCAAAAGATCAGTAACCTCAAACCTTGCAGTTTTCACATCATTCTGTTTATCCAATATCGATGGCGGCAAGCAAATTGATGCCATATATACTGACATTACTGCCGCGTTTGATTCAGTGAATCACGAAATTTTGCTCAAGAAACTACAACATTTAGGATTTTCCGAAAGACTGTGTGTATGGATTAGGAGCTACCTAACCAACCGTCGTTTAGCTGTCAGAATCGGCTCCGCTGAATCAATCGACTTCATTCCAACTTCAGGGGTACCACAAGGCAGTAATTTGGGCCCATTACTGTTTACGCTGTTCTGCAACGATATTAACATGCTTCTTGTTGGATGTGGAGTACTCCTGTATGCGGATGATCTGAAAATATTTCTGACTATAAACAGCCTTACTGATTGCCATAAATTACAACAATACCTCGATACAGTAGTGAACTGCTGTGCAGCCAACCTTCTAGTTTTGAGTGTTGCTAAGTGTTGTATCATAACATTTGGACGCAGGAAACAACCTTTCGTGCACGATTATAATATTCTGGGCGAACAATTGCATCGTGTAGACCAAATTAAAGACCTTGGTGTTATTCTAGACAGTCATATGACTTTCAAGCACCACTACTCTGCAACTATCGAGAAAGCTAACCGGATGCTGGGATTTATCTTACGTTTGAGCAAAGAATTCACTGATCCTGTCTGCCTGCGAGCTCTATACTGCTGTTTGGTTCGTTCAACATTAGAATCTGCAAGCCTAGTGTGGTGGCCATTTGAAGCTGTGTGGATTGCGCGTTTTGAAGCAATTCAAAGAAGATTCGTACGATATGCTCTTCGGGAGTTGCCTTGGGAGAACCCTCTAAACCTGCCACCGTATGCACAGCGTTGTGCTTTACTGGGACTTCACACACTCTCGGATCGTCATGCCATCGGCCAGTCACTGTTCGTGGCGAAGGTTTTACGAAATGAAATCGATTGTTCATGGCTTCTTTCTCGATGTAACATCTATGCCCCTGAAAGATCTCTGCGAAATCGTGACTGGCTTTCACTAGAATCAAGAAGCACCCGGTATGGTAGTAACGACCCTTTACGTTCCGCAAAAATAAGCTTTCTACGATTTTATACGCTTTTTGACTTCAATGTAAGTACAACAACCTTTAAACGACGGATTGAATCTTATTTAAGTAATGAATTGAGAAATAATAATTAGAAACATCATCGTTCGTGCAATATATTCATGTAACCTTAATTTTAGTTTATCATTAAGACAACTATGTCAGATGGTTTTTAAAACAATAAACAATAAACAATAAACAACCTCAAGACCTGGTGATGGTTCCTTCTATGCTGCGAGTGTTGTCGAACCGAAGATGCAGGTTAGTACCATCAACACTGTCGACGAAATTTCATTCCTTACGCAGTGATCTAAAGATAATTCTCATTTCAGAACCATAAGTGCTGTTGTGGATTTTGAATGCTGACACTGCTGACACTCTGGCTGTATTTCATCAAGTCCCCGACTGCAATGGGAAGCCTAAAATTGTTGTGCCGGAACGGAAACTCCCAACGTAGCTTCAGCGAGGTCTGTTACGGTTGTAGTATGTTGTACTGGTGGATCCTGTATCCAAATCGGCTACTGTTTCGTACGATGATACGTTGCTGACGATGACGAAAGATGCTAAGCTTAAATGCAACATCGATCAGCTAGACGTGGTGAATGGATTTGACAATTGGTGTGATAATGTAGGCACCGAAAATTATTTGGCGTAATTTCGTTTTTGTCATGCTGCTGGCATTTCTTTTCCAACCGAAGCTTTTGTTGCTGTGTACTTGCAACCGGCTGTCGTGGGTGGGCACGATTGCCCACTGATAGGTCGGGCAGTCCAATCGGCGCGAGTTGGTGAACGTAAGCTGTATGGTTGGCAACACACAGGGAGCTGTGCTTGCAGGGCAGCTCTTGGACCACCAATGGCGATCTTTCTGCTGACCTATTTAGCGGAACACGGAGAGATGATTTCCAGAAGATTGTTGCGTTGAATCTAGCTGGCTCCACGTTTTCGACGTCTGCAGATGGCTTGTAGAGATCTACGATGTTCGAATCTGCCTTGGATGGACCTTCGGTGGATTGTGGACTTGATGGTTAGGATTCGAAGGCTGTACCGTATTGGACCAACAAGTAAGGGTCAGCTAGCAAAGAGGAATCGGGGAGCGACATGAACTAAGGATCAAACGACGTCAAAGGTAGATTTAGCGAAAGATTTGGTAACACGAAAAACTCCATGGTTTCTTGGAATTCAGAGATTTTTGGCGAACGTGAATAGACTTTAGCAGACGTGGTCTTCTATGAAACCGACCCAATACCCTGGACTGGCAAAAACGTCGGTGTTTCTTCAAGCTTCAGCTTTCTCGAAAACTCTTCTGCCATCAGACAATGATGCGAACAAGAGTCCAGCAGCGCTCTAGCTATCAGAGCGTAACCGTAGCGGTCCTTAATCTTGATGAGAGCGATAGGAAGCAGAGTATTCGATGCAGGCTTAATAGGTAGTGCTACATAACTTTGGCTTGTGCTTGGCATAGGTGAATTGATTTGTGTGGTTGTGTTTGGTGAATTGTGTATTGCATTTAGTGGTTGAGTGTGTGTTTCCGTAACTATTGGCATGGTTTGTTGTCTTTGCTGTTGATAGGCTTGCTGTGGATTAATATGGGTGCTTTCTTGATTAGGTTGTGCGTTTGACAGTTGACTGAGCCTCGATATTGACGGGTTTGGAACGGAGGATCGCGAAGCATGCAACATAGTATGATGCTTTTGTTGACACAACCGACAACTACTACGAGTGCAGTTCGTCGCAAAATGACCTGGCTGAGGGCAATTTCTGCAGACTCGACTTCGATTGGCGGCAACACGTTCTGATATTTTTAATCGAAGGTAATGGAATGGTGAGTGCCACATTTCGCTACAAAATGGACACTGCTTTGAGGACTTGAACGTTGCATAGCTCACTGATTTGTCTCTTGAATGATGATGATCTGCGACATTGAAGCGGGATTCTTTGGCTGGAGTAATTGACTGCAGAACGGAACAGGAGCTGCGGAGAAACTTAAGGCAGCCACACAATACCGCGTCGTCCGTCGCGTCACGTCAGCTGTCAACGCCGTCGTTGTGTACTAAAACGCTGACGCGACGCACTCTACAATTTTCGCACCACAATATAGCGTCCACTGACAGGGCTGACAGGGAAATATTGAGAGAAAACTCGCAAACTCCAACGCAAAATGTTTCATTTATTTTTATTTAAAAAAAAACGGGAACATACAAATCAAGTTAATATTTCTAAAAAACGCTTTATATGTAATTTCATCATTATCATTATAATGTTAAAAATAAATTTCAATTACGTTTTTCAACAAATGTTTATCATCGAAGAGATAAAATGACGATGATATGATTTTTGAATCTGTTTGTGTCAATCTTTGACGAAAAATATCAAATACGATTAGTTCAAACCCATGCTGACGCGCTTAAATTTTGATACTTTTCAAAGCCAAAACGTCGACGCTCGAAAACGCTGCCGTTTAGAACAAGTTTAGCGTTTTAGTACAATGCCTTCGCTGACGCGACGCACCATTGTGGCGACTCAAACGGAAAATGGCATCCTCAAAATTAAATGTCAACGCGACGCGACGATCGACGCTGTATTGTGTGGCAGCCTATACTCATTTCCTCGTATTTTGGCACTTCTTTACTGTTGTGTTGTGTTTCCCAATTCCTTAAAGTGACAGGATCTAGTCGCGTGTGCAGCATGTGCGCTGGAATGGTGCTCCAGCCATCAGTGTCTTCCCCAACCTTTGGCAGCATCAACAGGTTCTTCTCGAATTCTGTAATGGTTCTTGTTGATGCTTTCGTAGCCTTCTTTTCTGATTGGTTCTAAACAGAACAGTGCGTTTAGGTACGTCCTAACAAACAGCTTGTTGTTCTCGTATCGTTCTGTCAGAATCTCCCAAGCGACAGTGTAATTGACGTCTGAGAGTTCAACTTCTTCGAGTGCCTTGCCGCTTAATGATGACCTGAGGTAGGAGAACTTCTCCATGGGAGCGAATTGTCCGTTGTTGTGGTTCAAACTTTGAAAACTGTCGCGGAATGAGACCCATTCACGAAGTTTTCCGCTAAAACAGGGCAATCGGATTTCTGGCAGTTTAATTCTCGACCCCATAGAGGCATGGCCTTGGCTGTGTGAAGAATCATCTACGTTAGGAGCTCGCTTGGGGTTGTTTCGAAGTTTTGACAGTGCACCTTCAACTGGAAGAAACGGTCTTCAAAACTCAGCAGCAGCCTGTCGTTTTCTTCTCAAGGCCTTCTTCTCTTCACTTTTATATAAAAAATCAGCTCGATTATACTGCACACTTCATGAAACTCATCAAACACAGGCTTCAAGGCTTCGAGCCTTGAAGTAATCTGACACTCATCACGTTCTGGATCGTAGTTCTGTAGAAACCGTTCGGCACTGTCCATAAGAAGCGCTATTTGCCTCTCTCTCTTTCGTAGCAACTTCAACTGAACGTTTTTAGCCATTCTGACTGGAAATCTTATTCATTACTACTTAAACTCAATCGGACACCTTTGGACCCAACTTTTCCTAAACTGACGAAATTCTGACTCAAATGCTGACATAGGCGAATAAATTGATGAAGTTCAGGAGTTTATTTTCAATTTCTGACAAAACATCGAACAATTTTCGATTTCTGACAAATCAGACACCCTTGGACCCGATTCGTCTAATACAGAATTAATTATAGCTGACTCAGGCTTCGAATTTCTGACAAATTCGAACTTGTACCTTCAGACAAGTTATTAAACTGACGATTTGTTTTCTGAAACAGGATTAACATCGGACACAAAATTTCTTCTGACTAAAGTTCTGACAATATTTCAGACAAGGTTTCTGACAATATTCAGGCAATAATTTTGACGCAAACTTACTTTGAGACTCAGACTCAATTTTGACAAGTTTCAGTCAAGATTTCCGACAATACTCACTTAAAAATTCAAACACAAGCTTATTTTCACAAAATTCAGACGATATTTCCGTCACAAACTTAATTTCACACAATTCAGACTTGATTTTTAAAAGATTTCCGACTCAAACTTAATTTCTGACAATTCAGACTTGATTGTGACAAGATTTCCGATTCAAACTTAATTTCTGGCAATTCAGATTTGATTCTGACAAGATTTCCGACTCAAACTTAAATTCTTCAGCAAACTTGAATTTTCTGACAAATTCAAACACCTTGGACCCATTCCGTCCAGTACTGAAGAGTTCGGACCAAAATATCTGACTTATTTTTTTTATTTATTTTATTTATTCGATCCTAGGCTTCAGCCTTTAATCTTTACTAGTTTTAACTAAATATTAAGAATACGCTAACTTAAATCTATTTTTGATTTGTTCTCTGGACATTTCTAGCTTTATCACATTAGCATGCGCGTTGTAGAGCGCCATTATTCTATAAATAGGTTCATTCCGAGCGTAGTTCTGGATACGGTTTGTTAGCTGAAACGGCCTTATGCTGCGCAAACTGCTACGTCCTTCGTTAGGTGAGATTTGTGACAACTTGCACCTTCTGTGCCTCTGACTTGAATATTTGCACTTAAATTTGATCAACTCTACTTTCCATCCGATCACGACGCGAATTTGTGAGACTAGCAACCCGATATTGACAGCATCGAGTGGGCACAATAGAATACCAAGACCAAATTTTTAGTTACGGACAAGGCACACACTTCATGCAACTGAAAGACCAATTCACTCTACTATTCTTTATTCAGTTAGCACTATTTTTGGCCGCATGCATCAAACCAGTAAATACTTCCTGCTATGTTTATTATGTTATGCTATCGCGAATAAATTCCTGGTGTGGCAAGCCATCTGCACGTGCGAAAAGCGGAGTGCACCTTTCGTGATCCAGGGCACCTCCAGATGCGGCTGCTTCCTCTCCTGAAGGCTCACAACGTCCCAACAATCTTCTGGCCGGATTTGGCCTCATGCCACTACTCCAAGGACGTGCTGAAGTGATATGCGGACAATAAGATCAATTTCCAATACTCTGAAGCTCCGTCCCATCGAGAAGTACTGGGCGACTGGGCGATTATGAAGCAGCACCTTCTTAAACGACCTATGGTAGTGAAGACAGTCAAGGAAGTATGAAGAAAGTATAGGTTTACATGCAAAAAACGGTTGATTCACAGGTTGTGCAGAATTCTATGGCCGGGGTAAATAGAATACGAATGGTAAAATGGTAAAATGAAGTTTAATAGTTATTTTCAATCCCTGAAATTTAGATAAATGGCAATCGGATGAAAACTCGAATTATACGAATCAATTTTGTGAGTGGCAATTTCATCATGGACACCCTTTATATAAAGTGTCTATGAATTCTATGAACATAAAATAAACAAACAAAGTGTCTGTATGTTTAGTGTAAAAATAGAGTAAAACAGTTTTAGCGAGAGGCTTACTTATATTTCGAATAGAAATTCCACGAATCGAACCGTGATCAATTGTTACCAGGTATCACTTACCTACTGTTGTCTGTAGCTTTCAGCCATCGCGTTGAAAGGCCAACCCGGCAGCGTTTTTGCAGTTCGCTTGAGCCCTTTTGATGTGGCTTTGTGGTTTGCGCTTCGAAATAATCGCGCCAAAACTTGAAAAGCTCAATAAATATATTGCCTACAGTTTGTAGGTACCCAGTATCTCGTCAGCCAGCACCGGAAGAATTGTTCTGCGTGGTCGGGTTGATGGATATTTAATTAAATTAATTTAATCGGTTGTGTAATGTGTTGTTTCTGGTGGGAAGCCCCCGTTCCTCAACCCTCATTCAACCATCGTCCTGGTTAATTCATCCGGGGAAAACAACCCTACAGGGGAGGTCATTGTAACAATCAGCTTCCACCCCATTCGGTCACCGATAATGGACCAGGGAAAAGTATTTTACAACAAAGAGATGAAATAAAAACATCCTACCGTGCAATTGGGCCATGGAGTGGAAATTTTCCACCAGCAGCAGCCTTGGAAAGCTCCCACGCAAAGCTTCGTCCACCCCCAAAAATTTCTGAGTGGACTTTTCCATCCTTCCTACTTCCTGCGGCCAGGAGGCCATTTGCTGAATACCAGCCAGCAGCGCCACAGTCAGTTTCGCGGGTTGGTGGTCTCTATTTGATGTCTGCGATGAACAGCGCCAAATGAACAGGAAATTTATTTCCAACTGGCAAATAAACATTGGCAACAGTTTCGGTGTGAATAAATTACCGCAGCCGAGAACAATAATTTAATTTAACGTTGAATCCTGAACGACGGACCAAACACCCGAAATTAACCGCCACTGGCGAGGTTGTTCTGCGGAGGTTTTGAGCGGACGAATGCAGTGTGATGCAGTTCGTGTGAATAATTGTTTTAATTTTGTTTACTGGTCAATTTAGACAGCCGCGGTGGGCGTTTCAGATGAGTGACAGATCGTATTCATAATCGGAGCTAGATGAGGCATAAGGACATATATGAGACTATATAATATTGCTCTTTCATCTTTGTATAATTACGAAAAATTGTTATTCTCGGTTGGAATAATAACGCCATACTCAAGTACCTTCTAGAAAGTTTCTGACATTTATTAACCTTAGCATATGGTAATATCCATAGCAAATTCAAATTGGTTTTTGGAACTAAAGGGTCTTCGGATCAAGAAGTGGTCAAACTAAATTGCGTGTAAATCGATTATTTGTTTATAAAAAAAAATCAAAGTATCTTTCTTTATGAAGTTCAATATGTATAATACACGGAAAAAAATACTCAGATTCCGGTCGACTTAGTCCAAATTGGCGAGATTTTCGTTTGACGCCTGCCATCAGATTTTGTACAGTCACCTTATCCACTTTCTTCGGCGCAGAACGCCTGTTTGCTTTGGACTGCTTCTCGCTGTTTACAGTTTTTTGGGTCCTCTTACGATTTTGCTTAACTATCGTCAAATATTTTTCGATCGGAGAAGTTCTGGTGTGTTTTTTATCCTTGGGCACAACCTGAATGTTGTTATCGGCATACCACTCCATGGCCTTTTTTCATAACGGCAGGATTCCAAATCCGGCCAAAACAGCACAGACAGGAGGGACTTCAGGAAAAGCAGCAAATGCTTTTGAAAACACTCTTTTACGTAAAATTCCTGGTTGATGGTCCCGGTTGCAACGAAAATGTTGCATTACATTACAAGCCTCAGGTACAGATAGCTTCCCAAATAAAGCATTTTTTGGAAAACTTTGATAGTTTTCCAGCAAACATTAAAGAAGTTATATCGCAGGAACAACAGAATTATTCAAACAAATATACTAGATTAAAAGATTGTAACAAACTTACCAAAATAGCTTATAGCTACAAAACTGGAAGCGATATATCTACTATGACAAGATTAATAAGCCAAATAAACGGTTCTTAGTAATTTGAGTAAAACGAAAAAAAAATGATCTCGAACGAGATTCGAACTCCAGTCCTCCGAGTTCGCTGTCCGATATCTTACCACGACGGCAACTCATTAGTAGATGTTATCCGCTTTAGCTCTATAGGTGAGATTTTTTTTTACGGACCGGTCAAAGGAAAAAAGGGAGACAAAGGACAGAGCAAAGTTGTAAGTTTTCAGATAATTATTTAAAATTTCGGCAGCACAATGACTTTCCTTGTGACGCTCAATGCTTTTGATATCAAACGAAATTCGCTGAACATCACATCTAGAAAAAAATCACAAATCCAGAAACCCATTGGAGAAATCTTTAGCTTTATTCCCTTCTTTTTTCCCTACTATTTTTTGACGACAATTTAATTCGTAACGAATCTATGGAATATTGTTGTAGAGTGATAAAATGTTAGTTAAGGCTGATTACATCAGATGAAAAAAAAAGCAATTTCGTTTGCCGCGACTAATTATGTATATGTGATTTTTTTTAATATATCTGTGAAAATTTATCAAATTTACGAAAAATAATGGTCATTGTTGGTTAAGGTCCAAGTAAAATAATTGAAAATAGGTTTCAGGAATCGAGCTTGTGCTCTTGCAATCTAAAATTCAATATTTTTTAACGAAAACTTCCGTTATTGTGGTTTTAATTTAAGGTTGACCCGAGCAGACTTTGATGCCTAAATCGAGAGCAAAACGAAACCAAGATAAGGTGTCAACAGCAGATTGATAGCATCATCTACTGCAAACTGATAGCATTATTTGTTGTTGGTCATTCACAAGAGCAAAATTAAGCATCAATTTTTTTCTTCTAAATATTAATGTAAGATAGAAATAATGCTAGATTTTTGAGTTATAAACTAGATTTTAATAACCAATTTTTGAATTATCTCACCAACTGGTTTTGTCAATATTTTAACCCATTTGTGTGGACATCAAATGGATGAGGAAAACTTGAAAACCAATTGGTTGTCTGTCTAGGCTAAGGGCGCTTAGGTTTTGCTAACAAACTGCAACATTTAAGGTCAAAGGAGTTGAAAAATTGTTTTCATATTAACCAGATAAATACTAAAATATGTTCACGGGATGCAAAAAACGGGTTTATCATGTACTTACTTGATACAAGGACATGTGATTTAATAACAGCTAAGATCAACAATATTCGAAAACTATTCACAAATGTTCCTGATGCATACACAGATTTTTTGCTAGATAATTCTATTGATGAAAAATTCCCTACAAGTTGGTTCGAAATATAGAAACAAACAACTAAATGGATATTAATTAATGATTTTTTTTTCTCATTTTAAATTTAAATATAAAATAAAATTCTTCTTTAATTTATTTTTCTTGCCGTAATATGACACTTGAATTTGGTGGTACTAGAACAGAGATGCCAGGTGCCCTGATTTATCCGAATTTGTCCTGATTTTTCAAAAACTTCCGAATTGTCCTGATTTTTGAAAATTTGACTCTGAAATGTTCTCAATTGTCCTGATTTTCAAAAAAATATCTCAGTTTTAATAGAATTTGAAATTGAACTGTGAAAACTTCGAACAAATCTATATATATATAAATGAATTTCTGTCTGTCTGTCTGTCTGTCTGTTCCCTATAGCCTCAGAAACTACTGGACCGATTTACGTGAAACTTGGCAGGTGAGGGTATTGGAGGCCGGGGTAGGTTCCTATTATAGTTTGGGACCCCTCCCCCTAACAGGAAGGGGGGGAGGGGCCTCCCAAACGAAAGACAATTTTTTGCATAACTCGAGAACCAATCAAGCAAATGGTATCAAATTTGGCATGGGGTGGTATTTGGAAACGGGGAATATTTCAATGAATATTAGGTACCCCTCCTCTCAGTGGGGTGATAGGAAGGGTGGAGGGGGGCTACCTTACAATTTTTCATATAGCTCGAAAACTATTCAAGATATTGGAACCAAAATTGGCATGAGGAGGTATTTGGATACGAAAAATATTTCTATGATTATTTGAGACCCCTCCCTCTTTACAGTAGGGAGATATAAAGGGGGGAGGGGCCCTCTTTTTAATTTTTACATAACTCAAATACTTATAAAGCAAATGGAACCAAATTTAGCATGGGCGGATATTTGGGAACGTGATATGTTCTAATGATTGTTTGAGACCTCTTCTTTCTTCCAGCGGGGAGAAAGGAAAAAGGGAGGGAAGTCCATACAATTTTTATTGCATTACTCAAGAACCACAACAGCAAATGGAACCAAATTTAGCATGGAACGATATTTGGGCACGAGAAATGCTTCTTTGAATATTTGGTGTCCCTCAATCCTTCAAAAAGGTGGATGAAAAGGGGGAGAAGAGATTTTCCTTACAATATTCAGTATAACTGGAGATCTGATCAAGCAAATTTGAACCATATTTGGCATGTGAGGGTATTTGGATACGAAAAATGTTTCTATTATAAATTGAAGCCCCACCCTTTTTTCAGCGGAAAGATAGAAAGGGGAAAGGGGGGCTACCATACATTTTTGCATAACATGAGAATTAATAGAGCAAATGGTAGGGGGTTGGTACTCCCTTTCAAGTTTATGCATAACTCAAGAATTTACATCGCAAATAAAACCAAATTTGACATGGTATGGTTTTCCAATACCATCAATCCAATAGAAATTTTTTATGTCAAACAATTCCTTTCTTGCAGTGGGATGATAGAATTGGAATTGAAGGAAGGGAAGAGGAAATCTTACATTTAACTTTTTTTAATAAAATCCGTGAAATGCACAAAACTTAACATGGAAAATCATTTTGGTATGATTCTATGATTATCTGACACACCATCCTGTGTGTAGGTGAGTAGTGAGTAGGTACATAGGAGGAGGGAGGTGAACCCAATACATTTTTTAGCAGAAGTTCCCAATTTATGCCAACGAAGCCAACAAATGGAAACAAATATGGCATAGAAAGGTACTTGGTTACGAGATATGTTTCTACAATTGTTATAGACCCTTACGCTTTACAGTGTAGAGAGGAGAAGAAAGAAGAGGGTTCCATATAAATTTTGTGTAAAGCTCAAAAAATTATCAACCAATGGAGCAATATTTGAAACAAGAAGATTTTTGAGAACGAATAAAAATGGGTATGATTATTAAAAATCACGATCTCCATTCAACAGGGGGAAGGAAAGGACAGGGGGGGGGGAGGGCGGTTGTGGGCTCTCTTATCAGTTTTTTAGCATAAATCTAGAACATTTTAAGCAAAACCAACCAGATTTTATCAATTGGATTGCTTGCGTACGATTTTTTTTGGAACCCTCCTTTTTTTAGGGCTGAGCTTAAAGAAACAGATTTAAATTATCATACCTTTAACACAAATCAAGATATAGCGGTTGCTTATGAATTATGTTATATTTTGAATTAAAATAATGCCAACAAAACAATAAAAATTTGAATAAATTCTGAAAATATCATTCGATTTTGAAAGGTGTAGCAAAGCACACCGGGTCAGCTAGTCTGTAATAAAAATGTAAAACTCGTTTAACTGATGGTGGATTATTATTGGTGGATGGATTATTTCCACAAATTCATAGGTGTCCTACATGAAAAAGCCTGATTTTTATCTTCGCGTTGCCCTGATTTTGGACAAAACCACCGGGCACCCCCTGTACTAGAAGTGGTGCCTCACGCACCGCTGTTTAAATCGAAATTGCGTAATTATATGGCTTAAAACGATGGTTTAGTTGTAGAAGCCCTAACCGAGGTTTGATTCATACTCAAAATTATGTTTGACAGCCGAACTCAAACTGACCCTAAAATCCGAAGCCGAGCTCAAAACTGTTATTATTCTTCTATGTAACAAAATATTTTATTTTCATAAGAAAAATCATCCCTTTCTTGGTACCTGATTTTTGAGCCAACATAAACCTCGAATTGGAACCTCATGTACTTCCTATCGATGCGAATGTCCTAGCCATCCACTTCGGAACTACGTTTTACCTCCAATCGAGAGAGTTCCATTGATTCTTCGACAGTGTTCCGATATTTCGAAACTCAGAGAGTAGCAGTAAGAAGCGATAGTAAGTACCTATGGTTTTGAAATTTCAAATAAGGAACCATAAAAGAAAATGTCATTCTAACTATTGGATCAATTCAATTAGGTAGCATACATATGTTCTATCTGTTTCAATTATTTCAGAATCGATGAATTAGTCAATATCATTCGAGGCGATATGGTAAATGTGTGGTACCCTCAATTAAAAAACGTGTTACTAACGTGGACTACTTTGGCTTAGAAGAAAAAGCTTTTTTATGAATCCAAGTAAGTAATCCTTTGAATTTTAACAAGCTCGTTTTTATTATAAAAAATCTAATCTATTCTATTAATGCATTTCTTGCAAACTCAAGAACACATCGTGTTGATTTAAACGCTTTAGTGAAGATAACTTAATAAACTTAATAAACTTTGTTGTTTTTGCTAGCATAATCTGTTTCTCACGCTTTGTCTGCACAAAAGCGCATTATTGTCAGCAAGTTTTTTTTTATGTGAAATTAAAGATTTTTATGCATACATTCAGGCGTTTTGTCGATTAGAGAATTTTTTCTTGCGAATTGACGATACTAACAAACCTTGAAATTCTTTACTGCAAAATTATAACGTATATTGCTACCACGCCATGAAATTCAAATTTGCTCTTATTTTGCTTGACATAAAGAAATACACAGCAAAAATGAGAGTAAAGATTATCATACATGGTTAGCAAAGTAATGCTTATTTTTGCTTTTTTCGGGATCCGAATGCTACCTCGTTTTGAAATTTTTGAGAGTATATTGAGGTCGAATTTTGCTTTCAATGAAAATTATGTGATGTCTTATATTGGCATCATTGTGCTCTCCAAGCTCTCGGAAAATGAGGTGTAGTTAGGGTCTCAGTTTTAGCAAAATTAGGCATCACTTTGCTAACCAAGCATGGAATTCTTTGCTCTCATTTTTGCTGTGTACCACCTTATGTCAAGCAAAATGAGAGCAAATTAAACTTTCAAGGCGTGATAGCAAAATTTGCTATAGTTTTGCCATAAAAGTCTGCTCGAGGAGAAATTTAAATTATATTACAATCTTGCGGCCAAATTTCAATAATCCGACTGTTTTAAGCAACTTTAAAAGAACTCGAGCAGACTTTCATGGCAAAATTATAGCAAATTTTACTATAACATCCTGAGAGCAAAATTTGCTTTCACTTTGCTCGATATAAGATGGTACACAGCAAAAATAAGAGCACAAATTTTCATACTCGTTTAGCAAAGTGATACCAATTTTAGCTTTAACTGAGACCCTAACTACATCTCGTTTTCCGTTGCGTAACTCTTTATAGCAAGCAAAATGACAGCAAATTTGAATCTCAAGGCATAAGAACTAATTTTGCCATAATTAAGCTGTAACAGTATGTTCGGGGTGCAATCTACAAATCAATTTTTTTTATAATTCAAAATACGTGAATTTTCTTCATACAGGCATCAACACATTGCGGACTAAACACGACATATTTCTTTTATTGCTTGCTTTAAGTGTGTACATTTTGGAGAATAACTCAAATATTAAGGATTTAATTATGAAACTTTATTCTACAAGATTAAACACCACGTTCAACTTGTAGAAATTGGTTGAGTGGATTCTGGAATAAAGAATGCCAAATTTGGGTGTTTTCTGGCAAAGATTTTTCGCGGTCCCTAACCTACGTCAGCAGGATTCAGGAACACTTGGCATATATTTTCTTCACAAAAAGTACAATATATGCTTAAGTTCACTAAGATAAATGCTTGAAAAAAAGATTGTTGCCCCTCTATAAAAAAAAACATCAATATCCCTCTCTCTTATGGTTAGATTTGGCATCTGAACATTACGCTAAGCCTTTATTGCAGTGGTTTTCAGACAATAACATTCAGTTCGTCGAGAAAACATCAATCCACCAAATTGTCCAAATCTTCGACCGATTCAAAGATATTGGGCGATTGTGAAGAGGATCTTTAGAAAGGAGGGGACAGTTTCTCAAAGCAGGCATTTGGCATTGGAAGGCAGCATCCAGGAAATGCACAAATTCTACTGTGCAGAACATGATTCCATCAAAAGTCAAATTCTTTAGAACACAATTTTTTGACTTATGTTAACCATGATATTATTTCTAATAATCAAACGAAATAGAAAAATAAAAATAATAAACTTATTTCATTTTCATTGACAGAAAGATGTTGCTGAAGAGTTTTCGATACAGTCCTTATAAATTTTTCATCTTCTTCCTACCACACCCCAAAGGTTGGTGAGCTTGATGCGATGTCAGCTCCATAAAAATTCCTAAGATTCTAAATAATTTATTCAATTGGGTTTGTCAACTTCAATTACCCGGTCATCATCACGTAGCATCCATTAGCACTCGATATGGTTCCGCAGTTACCTAGACTTCGTATGTTTGTAAATATCTCTCATCGATCGGTGGTCCAGGAAAGCTTCATGCATGCCATGTGGACAGCTCGCCGAATACAGCAGGTGGTCCTTAGAAAAAAAAAAAACAACAACAAAACATCGGTGAGAAAATGTACAC
The DNA here is from genome assembly GCF_029784155.1 of Uranotaenia lowii. NCBI lineage: Eukaryota > Metazoa > Arthropoda > Insecta > Diptera > Culicidae > Uranotaenia > Uranotaenia lowii. The sequence continues at coordinate 78,830,627 of NC_073691.1, forward strand.
AAAGTAAAAAAAAACCAAAACCCCTATAACATATGTTAATAAAAATACTTCCAGCCAATGCTTTTTCAAAGTGGAAAATGGAACCGGTGACAGAAGCAGAAACACTGAGCTAGGAGCACGATGGTTGGACGTGTGCCTCCAGCCATAAATAAAATATTCAACGAGCGACATGAAGTGAGAGGAATCGGAACATCACGTCGATGGTCAGTGATTCTGTTTTCCTAAAGACGAAAAAAAAGTTTAAAAACTAATTTATAAATAAAACCTAGATAGTAGAAATTTCTTAACAACTAATGAAGCTAGAAAAAATAAAAGCAAAATAGATCATAATGAAACCTTCGGCTAGAAAAGTCCATCCAAGTTTGGCTTCAATTGGCTTGCTCTGATAGTCTTAGCCATTGTGAACAAAGTTGTTAAAAGTGTGCTGAGTGTGTGATCGGGGAAAAGTAAAACAATTGTCGTATAAAATGCATCCTAAATTGATTGGACGTGAGTCGAATGTTCGACGCAAAGGGGTTTGGTCGGGGCATTGCTTGCATTCTCCAATGTACACAATCCACCTTCTTTTTGTATTGTAAATTTTTGAGAATTTTAAGGAGCAATATAGAATTGAAAATGGTTTAACAACTCTCATTCGCTGTCAAGTGTCAAGTTGATATCTACTTATTGCAGCTTAACGGTTTGTAACTTTTAACACGGGCGTAAATATACCTATTTATACCGCCATGGGGTCAAATGACCCCTAACACTTTTTCCACTAAAACTCTCATGTTTCTCTAAATTTAGAAAGCTTGTAACGTGACTCGAACACGACTTCCAGACTATATTCAGCTACAATAATTTAATTTTAAATCATTCAAAGTCTAAGAAAACAAATCCTAAAAAACATACTTCGGGAAAATAGCTGTTAGTCAGTTATTAAGTGCTTCAATGTCTCAAATTATGTCAACTTTCTAATGTCCTTTTCAAAAATTCCTACTGTGACTAAACCAGGCGCGGTCCTATGGGGAGGGGGGGGGGGTGATCGGGGTGATCACCCTTCCCCAAGCGGCAAAAAACCGTTACGAAATACTGGCAAACGCTGGATTAGCATAGCATAGCATAGCATAGCATAGCACAGCATAGGGTGACTACACACATCTTGCATTGGCTGTTACACGAGGTACAACTAATTATCAAGCCCAACACAAGATGCCAAAATAAGTACCTGGATTCAATACTCATTTCAAATGTTGTTATTGAGAATCAGTGTGGTACCACAATGCACACCGTGACAAGTCAATTTAATCATATCGGGATAGTCTGAACAGCTAGATGAACTTTTCTGGTGCAGAGAACTCATACGACCCTACATGTAAAGATGCTGTTTCAGACGGAAAGGGAAAGGTTATTCGTTTTGTTGGAAAATCCTACTTGGCAGATAGGATTGATGAATAAGGAAAAGTGATGTAGTTTAAACTTACAAAAGTATTCAACACTTCTTCGAAATGAACCTAAATCAAATGGACAGATCTCACCATAAAACGACCATTACTGCGCCAAATGGGACTGGGATGCATCCAGAGGAAACTTGTAAGCGATTAACTGCTGTTGAAACTGCCATGATTTTGAATTAAGCTTCTCTGGCCATATTCCATTTCAATGCAGGTACGCTATCCAATCCGGAAAATTCAGGTTCATACAGTTCGATTAACTTCACTTTAAACGTTAATTTTCGAAAATTTTCTCTATTTTTAAATTTACTGCTGAGAAAAACACACCCGTCATCACCGCAGCAAAGCCTACTTCTCGAAATACTGGCAAACGCTGGATTTTATATAAAAACTTAGAACTTTTCCTAGAAGGTGTACTTTCGAAATCTCAAATTTCTCCACTCCGTGGGGGTGTTTGTTCAATAAACAAATGTATTAATCACTAAATAGCTTAAAATTGAAAAAAAAAGTCGGCGGACGCCAAACTAAAACAGCTGTAACTTGCAACTCCCTGGGACGAATTTCACCAAATAACTTACTTACTGCGTTAAATTAGAATTTGTTGCCATATACGCTACCGGTCATAAATTTGGGATCACCCCCTCAAAAACAAAAAAAAAAAATGGTTTAGTCATATCTCAGTCTACTTATGACATACACCTAGGTCTTTTTTTACACTGATATACGTACCGCGTAAAAAAAAACCGTGTAAAAAAAAACCGTGTTAATTCCCGAAAACCGTGTAAAAAAAACCGTGCTAATTCCCGAAAACCGTGTAAAAAAAAACCGTGCTAATTGCGGAAAACCGTGTAGAAAAAGAACTTAAAATTTATGCAGCTTTGAAACTTTAAACAATGAGACATGTAACTAGACACTTTGACCTTAGACATGACACCTGAGACATGAGATTTGAGACCAGAAACTTGAGACTTTATACTTAAGACATGAGACCTGAGATCTGAGACTTGCGAACTGGTACCTTAGACTTGAGACCTGACAATTGAGACCTGAGACCTGAGACCTAAAACCTGAGACTTGAGACCTGAGACCTGAGACCTGAGACCTGAGACCTGAGACCTGAGACCTGAGACATGAGACCTGAGACATAAGACATAAGACCTGAGACCTGAGACACAAAACATGAGACCTTAGACATTAGACATGATACATGAGACCTGAGACCTGAGACATGAGACCTGAGACATGAGGCATGAGACATGAGACATAAGACATGAGCCATTAGACATTAGTAATTAGACATGAGACATGAGAATGAGACATGAGACATTGGACATGAGACATTGGACGTGAGACTTGAGACTTGAGACCTGAGACATTAGACATTAGATATTAGACATTAGACATTAGACATTAGACATTAGACATTAGACATTAGAAATTAGACATTAAACATGAAACATGAGACATGAGACATTAGACCTAAAACATTAGACATGAGACTTGAGACTTGAGACATGAGACATTAGACATGAGACATGAGACATGAGACATGAGACATGAGACATGGGATATGAGACATGAGACATGAGATATTAGATATGAGACATGAGACATGAGACCTGAGACCAGAGACCTGAGACATGAGACCTGAGACATAAGACCTGAGACCTGAGACATGAGACATTAGACATTAGACATGAGACATGAGACATGAGACCTGAGACATGAGACCTGAGACATGAGACATGAGACATGAGACATGAGACATGAGACATGAGACATTAGACCTGAGACATGAGACATTAGACCTGAGACCTGAGACCTGAGACCTGAGACATGAGACATGAGACCTGAGACATTAGACATTAGACATAAGACCTGAGACTCTCCTGGTCTCAGGTCTCATGTCTCATGTCTAATGTCTCAGGTCTCATGTCTCATGTCTCTGGTTTCATGTCCCATGTCTCATGTCTAATGCCTCATGCCTCATGTCTCATGTATCAGGTCTAATGTCTCATGTCTCAAGTCTAATGTCTAATGTCTCATGTCTCATGTCTCATGTCTAATGTCTCAGGTCTAATGTCTCAAGTCTAATGTCTAATGTCTCATGTCTCAGGTCTCATGTCTCAGGTCTCATGTCTCAGGTCTCAGGTCTCAGGTCTCAGGTTTCATGTCTCATGTCTTATGTCTCTTGTCTCATGTCTCAGGTCTCAGGTCTCAGGTCTCAGGTCTCAGGTCTCATGTCTAATGTCTAAGGTCTCATGTCTCATGTCTCATGTCTCATGTCTCATGTCTCATGTCTCATGTCTCATGTCTCATGTCTCATGTCTCAGGTCTCATGTCTCATGTCTCATGTCTCATGTCTCATGTCTCATGTCTCATGTCTCATGTCTCATGTCTCAGGTCTCAGGTCTAATGTCTCATGTCTAATGTCTCAGGTCTAATGTCTCATGTCTCAAGTCTAATGTCTAATGTCTCATGTCTCAGGTCTCATGTCTCAGGTCTCATGTCTCAGGTCTCATGTCTCAGGTCTCATGTCTCAGGTCTCAGAACTCAGGTTTCATGTCTCATGTCTTATGTCTCAGGTCTAATGTCTCATGTCTCAGGTCTCAGGTCTCAGGTTTCATGTCTCATGTCTAATGTCTCAGGTCTAATGTCTCATTTCTCATGTCTCATGTCTCAGGTCTCAGGTCTCAGGTCTCAGGTCTCAGGTCTCAAGTCTCAGGTCTCAGGTCTCATGTCTCATGTCTCAGGTCTAAAGTCTCATATCTCAGGTCTAAAGTCTCATGTCTCGTGTCTCGTGTCTCGTGTCTGAGGTCTCAGGTCTCATATTTCAGGTCTCATGTCTCAGGTCTAATGTCTCAAGCCTCAGGTCTCAGGTATCATGTCTCAGGTCTAATGTCTTATGTCTCGTGTCTGAGATCTCAGGTCTCATATTTCAGGTCTCAAGTCTCAGGTCTAATGTCTCAGGTCTCAGGTCTCAGGTCTCAGGTCTCAGGTCTCAAGTCTCAGGTCTCAGGTCTCAGGTCTCAGGTCTCAAGTCTCATGTCTCAGGTCTCAGGGGTCTCATGTTTCACGTTCTTAGTCTCAGAGCTAAGATTTTCCCAACTTCAAAAAGATTCTAAGTGTTTTCCTTTGAAAAGGACTTAGAATATTTTCTCTCAAAAACCGTGTTAATTCGCGAAAACCGTGTAAAAAAAAACCGCGTTAATTCCCGAAAACCGTGTAAAAAAAGCCGTGTAAAAAAAAACCGTGTAAAAAAAAACCGCGTAAAAAAAAACCTAGGTGTATTGCATTTCCTTTGATCTCATTCTAAAAACGATGATCAAAACCTTTTTCGTATGTTTTTGGCCAAATGTATATGTTAACTTGAACTTGGCTTAAAGTTGGAAAATTTCCAATAAACCGCACTTTATATTTCATCCCGATCAGTTCAGGGTTGGGTGGACCGAATTTAGAAATTCGAGTTGGATTGGAATCTTTTTTCATAAATGTCAAAATACATTTTATTAAGTTTTATGCTAAAAAATTTCCTAGTGCTTTGAACAGATAAAATAGCTACTTAAGTTATCGATCAAAAGTTTGGGCTCACCCCTCAGTATGGTGGGAGAATCGACAAAAAGTATAGGTCCAGTATAGTCCATTGTCACTCCTCGATACGTTTGCAGTGCTGTTTAAAGTTATGAGTTTATTTTTTACTATTATTGACGTGAAAAAGTGGTTGAAAATAAGCAAATCAGTTCGATTAGAAAGTGGTTTTTATTTCCTTTCTAATAGTATAAAAGTCTTGTTGGAAGACATAAAGTAAATGTCCTAAAACTTTGGATAAAGTTCTGTTGATTGATATCACTGTGGGAAATATAAATATTCAAGCAGTGCAAATTGATAGCAAAGCGCGTGGCCGGCAGGCCTACACTCGCTGCCGAGATGTCGTTGAACTCGACGTGTAGTGTGTGCACAAAAGCGATTCGAGAAGAAACTGCAAGAGTTAAATGCTTTGGGACGTGTGGCTCGATCATGCATGTGAAGTGCTGTGATGGGCTGGATGATAATGGGCTGAAGTACATGGACAAAAACCGTGGAATGAAATTTGTGTGCAGAGATTGTCGTGACGATCGAATAGGCCACGATAAGCTTATGATTAAATTAAACGAGATTATGATGTTTGTGAATGAGAATTTTAATACATTAAGAAACGAAATTGATGCATAGATGAAGGAAAACGTAGAAAATTTAAAATCAGTGTTAAAATCAGAGAGCGAAAATATTCTTGATGAAGTCAAAAGTGTTTTGGAAGAAAATATTAAAAATCTTCCAATACAATCGAAAAAAATAATAAGTCTTGATACTCCATCTGGCCCTAGTGCTAATTTACGATCTAGGAAGAGAGCTCGTCTGGAAAAAAGCGCTGATGAAAACCCAGAAGATGATCCCATTTTAATAGATAGCAACCAGACTCCAACCTTTGCTGATCTTTTAAAAGGTAAAAATCGATTTTCCGAAAAAACGCCCCTGAAAAAAAGAGAGCCAATGGTTATAGTTAAGCCTAAAGAGGGAGAACAAACATCTAGAGAAACTAAGGAAGCTTTACGTGCCAAAGTAGATAGATCTGCTGCTAAAATACAAACCGTTAGAGAAGGATATAATGGTAGGGTGATTCTCGGTGTTAATAGTTCCGACAACTTAGAATCAGTAGTCTCAAACGTACAAGATTTATTAGGAGAAAACTATGATGTATCCATGTCTAAGCCGATCAAACCACGACTCAAAATAACAGGATTATCGGAAAAATTATCGGCCGAAATCCTTCAACAATGCCTAACAGACCAAAACGAATATTTGAAAATCAAAAATTTAAAGCTTGTTACTAGTTTTGCAAGTAAGTATATGAATTACACACAATATACAGCAATCATTGAAGTCGATTTGGCCTCACAAGAAACTATGCTTGAAATGGGCCGTGTAAACATAGGATGGGATAGCTGCAGAGTAGTCGAATCGTTTAGCATAATGCGTTGCTTCAAATGTTGTGCATATGGTCATAAGAGTGCAGACTGTAAAAACATTGAAATCTGTTCACGTTGCGCTTTAAATCACAGAACTTCCGATTGTAAATCAGACTTTAGGATCTGCATAAATTGCAAAAACATCAACAAAGAGCGGAAAATGAACCTGGATATAAATCATTTTGCTTACAGTGAGGAATGTCCCGTTTATAAAAAAATGGTTGCGAATAAGCGTCGTTTCATAGATTATGCTCAATAGCAATCCCACAAACTAAGCAAAAATCATCCAGCTGTTATTTATTTAAACTGTGGAGGTATGACTACAAATTTTGAAGAAATTCGTTTAATGATGCACACGATCAAACCGAAATTATTATTGCTATCTGAGACACATGTAACACAAGCACTGGGAGAAAATCTTTTTCAAATAGCAAACTTCTGTTCCATAAGTTGTTATTCTGACTCGAGACACACAGGTGGCGTGATGATGTATATACACACAAGTATGAAATACAAGGTCTTACTAAATGAACAGAAAGATAAAAATTGGTTCCTTGGAATAGAAATTTACAATGGACTAACTGCCGGACGATACGGTATTCTGTACCATTCGCCGAACGAAACCGATGCAAATTTTCTGAAGGTTTTAGAAGAAAACTGGCTTGATGATTTCGTAGATTTGTCTAAGTTCAACTTAATTGTTGGAGACTTCAATATCAATTGGTCTAATTCGGTTAATTCTGCAAACTTAAAGAATGTGATGTCCTCGTACAACTTAAATCAACATGTCAAAGACTACACTCGCATAACACGTAGGGGGAAGTTGTCTACTACCGGACACTTAAGGTTTTTAGGCAATAACTTCAAAAATATTTTTTTGTAAATATTGGTTCCTCTACTGATTTGAAGAGTATCAATATTATGATCACTAAAAAATATTAGAAAAAAATTAATATACAACATACTCATGTGGTTAGAGAAACCATTTTATGTTAGTTTTCACTCATTTCCAAAAGTGTCGTCTATGGCCGGACACTACGAATTTCATCCCCAAAGTTGTTACCAATGGCACAAAAACGTAGCAAAATGACTGAAATCACTTGCTTAGGTCTTGTGAGTACATGTTTTCCAATATTGAACATTCTATGAAGCCATTCATTAAAGTTTTTTTGACAAACCAGAATGTAACATTTGTTTCGAAAAAACTAGAGTAAATTTGTCTATGACCGGACAGCAAAATTTAAAGTTTAGCAGAGGACCAAAATAGTTTGGTTATTGGATCCGTATCTTCTACTAACCATTTTAGGATGCTATAGAGATGAAAAAATTAAAGTTTCAAGTTGAAATCATCTATAATTTTGAATATTTTCTTGTCCGGTCATAGACAACAATATGGTGTCCGGTCATAGAGAAATCGCATTTTTTTTTATTTTCTTAATATTTTGTTTGAACTTCCGATTTTTTATCTTACATCTACTGAAGTCGAAAGATAACCAACCAACGATGACGTTTATGTGCAATTCATATTTGACATGCCGTAAATACTGATCACAATAGAAATGTAAAGTTTGGGCGATCCTCGCCGAACTACTAGGCGAAAGCTTTCAAAGCTTATAATTGGTTTACCTTTTCAGATTGGAATACCATATTTCTGACACCATATCGGGCATCTATTTATTTTATTTTCATGGTGTTAAAACATTTTTAGGATATTGCGTTTTAGAAAAATCAATGTTGTCCGGCCATAGGAGGTGTCCGGTCATAGACGACTTCCCCCTACTAGCCAAACAATAATTGACTTGGTATTTTCGAACTGTGATATCAGTGTTTGTGCCGTCAATGATTTTAAAATATCTGACCATGAAACTCTATGTATACATGTTGCTAGCAATGTTAATAATGTTGAAGATACTTTTGTCCGGGTAAAGTGTTGGAAAAACTATTCTCGAGAAAATCTACTCACTTTATTGAGAAAACACAAGCAAGAAACAAATTTAGATCAGCTATCCAATGATCTACATGACAAAGCAAATAATCTTATACAAATTGTCAAAAGATGTGTTAATAACCTAGTGGTTTATAAATTAATAAAAGCCAAACAATCAAATAAGTGGTATGATTACAGACTTGTTGAAATGAAAAGAAAAAGAGATAAAGCATATACAAAATTTCTACAATGTAACTCTGATTTTACATGGTTGGTATATAAAACGTACGGAAATGAATACTCCTGTTGCTTACGGAGAAAAAACAAGAGTGGATTCAGCCTACAATTGAAGAAAACAGAGAGAGATAGTAAGGAGTTGTGGAAAACTCTCAGAAGGCTTTTAAGTCCAAATGCACCTAATCCAAGTCTAATTGAATTTGGCGGAGAAGTTGAACTAGACGAAACCAAAATCGCAAATAAATTCAATGATTATTTCATCCAAAGCATTGAAGAAATTAGCAACTCTATTAAAGCAGAGCCTGAACCAATGCAACTTAGAGGAGTTTACACCCAAAGCAAATTAACTCGTTTCTCGCCCATCACGCTTGAAAAACTTAAGAAAATTATATGGACAATGGGATCATCTTCTGGTGCGGATGAGGTTAGTTGCAGAGTTTTAAAAGATGCATTTGACGCTATCGGTGAAAATATTTTAACCATAATAAATGAGTCACTGCGGACTGGAATTGTTCCCCGCTCTTGGAAAGAATCTTTGGTTTTCCCAATAGAAAAAGTCAATGGTACATCGAAAGCAGAAGAATTTCGTCCAATTAATATGCTTCCTCTGTACGAGAAAGCATTGGAGTTAGCAGTTAAGGAACAATTAATAAATTATATTGACACGTATAAACTGCTTATCCCAGAACAGAGTGGCTATCGTAAGAATCACTCTTGTGAGACAGCTTTAAACTTGGTGTTGGCCAAATGGAAAGGAATGTTGGAGAAAAGGCAAAAGATAATCGCAGTATTTCTAGATTTGAAACGCGCATTTGAAACAATTTCACGCAGAAATCTTATAAAAACTCTATGGAAATACGGTATAGAGGGCACAACTCTGAATTGGTTCCAATCGTATTTAGAATGCCGTTATCAACGAACGAAGTATGCCACTGTGATATCCAATACCAAAGAAACCAAGGTCGGAGTACCACAAGGAAGTGTGCTTGGACCCTTGCTTTTTATTTTATACATTAATGACATGAAACGAATCCTGAACCACTGAAATTTGTTTGCTGACGATACTGTAATATTTATTGCTAATGACAATGCTGATGTTGCTGTTGTACAACTGAACTGTGATCTAGAAAACTTAAGTAAATGGCTGAATTTTAAAATGTTGAAACTGAATGTCTCGAAAACTAAATGTTTGATTATCTCCAACAATCCTGCAAACTGTGATATAGTTAATGTTAGTATCGATGGTGTGCGTCTTGAAATAGTTCACGAAATTAAGTATCTTGGTGTTATAATTGATGAAAAATTGAATTTCAAAAACCATATCGACTACGCTGTTAAGAAAATAGCACAAAAATTTGGAATTTTATGTCGGTTGCGTAATGATTTGACTCAATGGAGTCTTATTTACTTGTAAAAGGCAATAATATCACCGCATTTTGATTTCTGCCCCTCAATAATATGCTTTGCAAATGATCAACAAATGGCTCGTCTACAGAGGCTTCAGAATAAAATGATGAGACTGATTCTAAGATGTGACCGAAGAACCCCTATTCAAATTATGCTGAGTACATTACAATGGCTCTCAGTTAAGCAGCGAGTATTTAAGTATCTTGGTGTTATAATTGATGAAAAATTGAATTTCAAAAACCATATCGACTACGCTGTTAAGAAAATAGCACAAAAATTTGGAATTTTATGTCGGTTGCGTAATGATTTGACTCAATGGAGTCTTATTTACTTGTAAAAGGCAATAATATCACCGCATTTTGATTTCTGCCCCTCAATAATATGCTTTGCAAATGATCAACAAATGGCTCGTCTACAGAGGCTTCAGAATAAAATGATGAGACTGATTCTAAGATGTGACCGAAGAACCCCTATTCAAATTATGCTGAGTACATTACAATGGCTCTCAGTTAAGCAGCGAGTATTTAAGTATCTTGGTGTTATAATTGATGAAAAATTGAATTTCAAAAACCATATCGACTACGCTGTTAAGAAAATAGCACAAAAATTTGGAATTTTATGTCGGTTGCGTAATGATTTGACTCAATGGAGTCTTATTTACTTGTAAAAGGCAATAATATCACCGCATTTTGATTTCTGCCCCTCAATAATACGCTTTGCAAATGATCAACAAATGGCTCGTCTACAGAGGCTTCAGAATAAAATGATGAGACTGATTCTAAGATGTGACCGAAGAACCCCTATTCAAATTATGCTGAGTACATTACAATGGCTCTCAGTTAAGCAGCGAGTGACGTATCATACCATGATCCTGATATTTAAAATTGTAAAAGGAATAGCACCAGAATACCTTCAGGAAAGAATAATCAGAGGAACTGACCTGCATCGCTATGGAACTCGTTTTGCTAGTGAGATAAAAGCAGCTTCATTTTTATTAGCATCCACACATAATTCATTATATTATAAAGGAATAAAAATGTATAACACTTTACCTATGGACATCAAGCGAGAAGAAAACTTGACAAATTTTAAAAATAAATGTTTGGCGTTCGTGAAAAACAATATTAGGATATAGTACGTGTTAAAATAAGCTAGTAATTAAATTACATGATGATGATGAACTCAACTGAACAAACGTCTCTGGGCCGCACATGACAAATCTCAAAAGCAACGCGATCTGGGGCGCGGTAAAACCCTGAAAATGGACTCATGTGTGTGTGGGATGGGGCTACACCCCAAAATGTCCCTTTTCCCAAATGGTCCCTGTTCTTAAGTTGAAAAAGAAACAGCAAAAAAAGCAATAAATAAAAAAAGACAATGATGGACGTACATGGGAACAAATCCAGTAAGATTCAACGAATCAATTGATCAAAGACTAAATGAGACAATTTATAAAAAATATCTTTTAAGATAATCCAGCCCAATTTCCCATGTACGGGGGATAGTGGAGGGCCATCATCATCATCATCATCATCATCATCACCCCTTTGAGGACTCATACATTTTGAGCCGTTATCACAATTAAACAATTTTAATAATGATCAATAGTTTTTATAAAAAAATCCAAAGCTTTAATTTAAAACTTTCAAAATTAAGTTAATAAATTAAGAAATGGTTATGCTTCGAATTCTATACAAAGCACGAAAAAATGAACACATTTTAAGCTTATTTACGATTATTCATGTTCACAATATTCTTTTACCGAATACTTGAAAAGTGCTAATAGTCGGTATTCGGCCGTTCGCTCTATTCGGTACATCCCTAATGATATCTATTAAATTTTCGAAAAATACTGAAAATACTACTTCTGAAACTAGAGGTGATGGATAAAATCTAAAATCGAGTTTAGAAATTTATTTCCAAAATCAATTTTTAAAGCATAGGTTCAAAAACTTGCCTATGTTTTAATTTTTCCCAGGTGAAACTATTCCGTCATCCCCGACTATTTTCTCGGAAACAAGGCAATTGCTCAAGTTGAACATTCGGAAGACGTTTTTATAATTTTTGACCAACAAGGGTGGATTTCAGAATTCACACCAATTATATCGCCGATACTGTTTTTAGCTCATCTACACAATAATATTAAAAATTTTGAGTAGACATCCAGCTTAATAATTTAGGTTTAAAATCCACTCTGAATCTGAAAGTTTGGTTATTTGAATTGCAATTGATTTTGAACTTTCACTGAAATATTGAAATAGTTTCAACTATCAGAAATTAACTCTTTATTCAATATGATTTTATTTAATTCAAACATTATAAAAAAAAAGTTTGAAAATATTGAAAGCATGAAGAAATAATACGACTTTTCACTTTTTTCATAAATAATGCGCTGCAAATTAGTTACTTTTTCTTTGGATTCAGTTCCAACAAAATTAAAAATCTAATATGATAGCTTGAAATTCAAGAAAAAAAAACAAATAAAAATGAAGCTTCAAAAGCTTCATATAAGAATAGGATTTTGATCATCTTATTTTAGAATTAAATTCCAATTTAAAAATTGAAGAATTTGAACAAGAATTTATAGTAATTCGATACTCTCGAACAACGATTCGGCAAAATACTTCAGAAAAATAATTGAATATTCAGTTTTTAATTCATAGCAATTATATTAACAAACACTTTTCTCAAATAATTGTTTTGGAACCGTTGCAAAATGAGAATCATTTAAATTTTGGTGAGGGTCTTACCCTGATATGAAGATACCCAGTAAAAATATTGTGGATAACTTGAAGATATTTTAATAACATTTTCTTCTAAGACAATATGTTTTCAATTTTCATTTGTCAAATGACATTTATATCGGAAAATTCTTTAAAGCAATCTTAAAGTTTTAATTTATAAACTGCCAAATGTAAAAAATACGAAAATTATCTTTTTATCAACACTTTTTTGCAGTGAACATCTAAAATTCACAGATTGATATCAAAATAAGTTAAGGAATAAAATAAAATAAGGAAATTTGTAAAAAGTTTTCACTATTTCAAAGTTTTTAAACACAAACCTACATGTATACAAACCTACAAAATACAAGACTTATTTGCAACTGCAATCCTCAGTCCCCTCTCCTCCATCTTCCACTCTGTTTCTCAAAATAAACGTTTTTTCGCCAGATATTTACGATCCTTCTTATTGATTGATTTTTGAAAATTTGGAAAATCACCCCTCCCCCCCCCCCCCAATATGTTGCACACATTAAAAAAATACTTTAATGTGTGCAACATATTGCTTCTAACTTCAGCTTTCTCAAGCACCAAGTGAATTTTTTTAGCACTATAAAATTAATTATTGAAGATGAATATTGTCTAAAAGTCATATTTGAGTCACGTTACAAGCTTTCCAAAATTATAATTTTTGTAAATATCGGTTGAGAAACAAGTTTTTGCGGAAAAAGTGTTAGAGGTCATGACCCCCCCCTGTATAAATAGGTAAATCACATAAGTTTTTCAAAATCTACAAACTTAAAAAAAAATGGAATAATGAAAAATAAGTACATTTTTAAAATAAAAACAGTCATGAGGAAAAATTTGCAAAAGAAAAACAATTATAATGAGACTGATTAACTGATTCTGCATCTGTTATCATCATCCCTCCATTATATCAAGGGTTCAGATTTTGCCTTGATATTCTAGTTTCAAACATACAACGCTTTAAAAAAAATCTTGTTTTTGTTGAACACTGCAAAACGATCTGACTTATACTTCAAGAAATATTTTAGATTAAAATTGGTTTAAAAATTCATAAAATTTCGTCACTATTACTTTTTTTGCAGAATTAGGAAATATGAACTTTAAGAAACCTTCTATAATCTATCATCCAAATTACATTTTCAGGGCCTTCAGCGCATCTCAGGTTATTTTGAAATATAAAAAAAAAAGTTTTTCCACAAAAAAATTAAACTTGTTGAGCTAATTCAGGAATGAATTAATCGCTTCCAAAATTAAAATAGCTCTTTTGGCTGTAAAAAAGTGGTGTTTTTTTACATTTTCTTCGCCAACTTATTAACCCTCATCCGCATTAGATTTCATTACCCTAATCAGCACTAGGAGTGTCAATTTGACACTCCAAGCTAAAATCGTCATAACTCTTTTTATATCTAATCGATTACAATGATGATGACAATGATGTAGACATTAACTTCAGCTTTCATATGCATAAGGCAAATATTTCTTTGGACGTGTAGTATATGAACTACAGCAGTTTTACTGAGGCATGTTTTTTCGGATTTTTTTTCTTTCAGCTGAATAACGATAAAACTAGAAGCTTTAGCTATATATAATGTTCTAAACATATTTTACTGACATTACAAGGTGTTTGTGCAGACCATTTCGGATGGAAGGAAAAGACCTTTCTTATCGACGATCAAAATAGAAAAGACATTTCATTTTATTCATGCTGAACATTACAGTTTTTGGCGCCCTGATTCTCCATATTATTCTTCATCTTATTTCACAAATTATGACAAAATGGCAACACTTCACAACTAAATTATGGCAAGATATCGAGGGGTTGTGATGAACTTTATAAACTATTCAAAATTAAGGTGACCAATCTACACGAGATTGATCATACCGGCCACCTTAAACAACTGTTTAAATCATTGCGACCCTAAACATTGTTTTGATCCTATCTTCGAACCATAAAGTACGCAGCAATAACAAAAACTCGACAAACTTAGAACAGGAACAATGTTGAAACAAGACACTCTTCAGAAGACACAATATGAAGACTGGACAATAGCTGCTGAACTCGGTACACTTGTTGTTGCGGAACTGGTAGGTACATTTTTGGGCGGCTTACTTCTGGATTTTTAGAACATCGTACTGGCAGGAAGATAGTTTAGACTATCGTTCGGAATGGGACAAAAGAAACACCGCGAATGATATTCACAGCGAGTACTGACCGGACAGTCAGCACTGCAGAGGCCCGGATGGCTGGTGTAGCACCTAAACACCAGTTCCACCCATCCGGGTTGCTTTCTTATCGGGAACAGTTGGGCCAGTTAGTATCGGGAAGACTGGGAACATGTTTGTTTTTGCAAAGGTTTGGTTCGAATCGCAAAAAATCGGGCTGTAGGTCGTCTGTTGTGTTGGGTCGGATTTCTTGGCAAAATGATCACCAATGGGCACACTTACTCTGGAATTCCTGAGAGGTCCTTCCAAAGCGAGTACTGGCCGGACAACCAGTACGGCAGAAGCCCGGATGGCTGGAGTTGAACCGTCAACACCAGTACCATCCATCCGGGTCGCATTGATGATCGGGAATGGGCCACTGAACTCAAAGATCGTTGCTCCACCGCAGCTGGGTCAGCTTGTAAAATGGGGTCACTCGGGGATAGCTACCGGTTTCAGCAACGACGTTGTTCTCGGGACTGGGATCAGATGGATTATCTGCTTATTCTGGTCGCGTAATGGATCTGCAGCAAGGGTTAGGCCAGATGGTAGGGGGCTTAGCGCAATGTCAGGAGTGTTTAACTCCCGGCGAAAGCTGCCCTATCCTGGTCACGGCACCAAATGTTTGTGCAGACCATTTCGGATGGAAGGAAAAGACCTTTCTTATCGACGATCAAAATAGAAAAGACATTTCATTTTATTCATGCTGAACATTACAGTTTTTGGCGCCCTGATTCTCCATATTATTCTTCATCTTATTTCACAAATTATGACAAAATGGCAACACTTCACAACTAAATTATGGCAAGATATCGAGGGGTGATGATGAACTTTATAAACTATTCAAAATTAAGGTGACCAATCTACACGAGATTGATCACAAGGTTTCTATTGATATAATTTTTATATGAAATTCATAATAATTCAAACGACTTAAATAGATTTTAATTTTGGAGTGTCAAAATGACACTTTAAGTCGGAAAAGGGAGTATTTTTTACCAGGCTTCCAGGGTTCGTCCATAAATAAAGTAAAGATGCAATATTAACGAACTTTTGAATGCATTTAGGGTACCTGAAGATTTTTTTTTAAGCTTCTGAAAAAAGTTACAAGCATTCACACTTGAAATAGTGTCAAAATTACACTCTAATGCGGATGAGGGTTAAAACCTAATCTTTCTAAAATCCGTTTTTCACGAGTAATTTTGGTGGCAACGGATGTTCGAATAAAGATTTGTTGTAAATATCTAAAACAGCTAGAAAACACACCGTGAATTTACATGGTTTTCCGTTTCATGACATCACCTGATGAACAATATTCCTCCAATTCACTCAGTCTTAGGCAACCGTTTTCCAATTCATTGGACATCCCACATGGGCCATATCACGCTCAACTTGGTCTAACCAACTCGCTCGTTGCGTCCCTGCTCGTATCGTTTCTACCGGATACGCAACGAACACCTGTTTTGTATTTAAGTCAGTCGTCCGGCATTCTCGCAACATGTCCTACCCAATGTATCCGTCCAGCATTCGCCATCTTCTGGATACTGGGTTGGCCGTAGAATCGCGCGATCTCGTGGCTACAGGTTTCGGTAGATTTCCTCCACCCCAACAGATATTATGCCGCCTATATTGCTCTTGTCGAAAAACATCTTCAAACGTCACGTTGAACATCATGTAGGATAGACCTTTGCCTTGTCGAAGCCCTACGTGATTCGAATGAACTCGACAATTCATCCGAAATCCGCACACAGCACTGCGTTCCATCCACCGTCGCCTTTATCAGTCTGATCAGCTTCCCGGAAAAGCCGTTCTCATCCATGATTTTCCATAGCTCGTCACGGTCGATCGTGTCGTATGCGGCTTTGAAGTCGATGAACGTAGCGACTTGGTGTTCACGGCATTTTTGGAGGATTTGCCGTAGTGTGAAGATATGTATAGCGCGTCGTAGGCCATCCCTCCATGAAACCGGCCTGATGACATCCCACGAATCTGTCTGCTTATGCCGTTAGGCGGTGGAGTAGGATGATGACAGTGATCACTCGGTAGTTTTCACATTCATCCCAGGCTCCTCTACGTCGCGTCGTTAACATCCACCATCATCTTGATTTCCTGCATGTGCGCCGTTCAGGTGTGCATTAAAGTGCTGCTTCCACCTTTTGACCACCTCACGATTATCCGTCAGGATGCCTCCGTCCTTTTCCCGGCACATTTCGGCATGAGGCACGAAGCCTTTGCGGGATGCGTTGAGTTTCTGATAGAACTTTCGTGTTTCTTGGGTACGAGGCAGCTCTTCGAGCTTCTCCTTCTCCAGGCGGTACTTTATCCTGGAAAGTTCGCTGTCTCTTCCTCGTTTCGACGGGTGCTTCTTTGCACTACTGCCGCTCACGCGGCGTTGTCTTCGTCTATCACCCTCCTACACTCCTCGCCGAACCAGTTGTTCTGTCGAGTTGATGGTGTCCCAACAGTTCTCGAGAGGGGCTTTGTCAAACTCGCTCTCTGCCGGCAGTGCTGCTTAAAGCAATTGCTCGTAGTCTGCCACGGCCTCAGATTGCTTCAGTCATACGATATTTAATCAAGACGGACTTAGGTTTCGTCTGTTGTTCACTACGGAGAGCTTTCTCGTCGGGATCTGACGTCGATGATGTCCAAGAAGTGCCGGCTATCTATCAAGACGTGGTTGATCTGTGATTGCGTTTGGTACGCTGATCTCCAGGTGTACTTCTGCGGGTGGAGGTGCTGGAAAAAGGTACTATGTACGGCCATTCGTTTGGATGGCCAATTCTCCTTTTGAATTCCTCCTCCTGACCCACGTGGGCATGTTTTGGGCAGCGGTCGTATTCACGTTCCAGCTGCGCGTAGAATTCGTCTTTGTCGTCACCGGTACTTCCGAAGTGAGGGCTGTGCACGTTGATGATGCTGATATTGAAGAATTTGCCCTTAATTTTCAGTCTACACATTTGTTGGTCGATCGGCCACCTACAAATTACGCGTTTTTTGGATTTTCCCCATCACTATAAAAGCTGTTCCAAGCTCGAGTGTATTGCCGCAGCTCTGGTAGATGGTATGACCATCTCGGAATGCACGTACCATGGAGTTCTTCCAGCATACCTCCTGCAGCACTACGGTGTCGAATTTGCGGTTCTTCAATTCGTTGGAGAGCACGTGGGTACTGCCCATAAAATTTAATGATCGGCAATTCCTTGTTCCAAGTTTCCAATCTGTGGTCCCTTTTCGTCACGTGGGACTTTGCCGATTTCCATCCGAAATTTGTTATTCGTTGTTCGTTGCTTATGTTTTTTGTAGTCACGGGCTCGCAAGGCCCGCAGCTAACCCCACTATCTCGCAGGAGGACCGTCGTGATGTTGCTGTTTTGGGTCCCGAACACCACCAGGACGTTGTTGCACTCCGCACGCCGCCCCTGACATGGAAAACAGAAGCTGGCATTCAGTTGGGATGTGACCAAAGCACCCATCGGGGTCGGGTACCCGATCTTCTCTAAGAGTTGCTTGCACCCCAGCCAGCATCACGGGGAGGTAGAGAATCGGAGTTTAAAGACTAGGGGTTCCATTCTGTTATTCATTATCAATTAAATTTATAACAACTTCAACCCATCACAACGTTAATCATCTAAATTACTGATTATTTCTCAAAATTTTACCTTACAAATAAGAAAGGTCGATTCAAGCTCTGTTCTAAAGCCAATTTTACTTGAGATCTGTTTCTATTGCAATTGATGCAAGCTTGAAGCACTTCGTTTTCGCGTTTCGCTGCATTCTGAAAATCGGGAAGGATGAAAAAACAATCAACCAATCTTAATTAAAGGAGAAGACTGCATGCCCACTTTAAAGCGGCCTTAGAGAAAAAGAAAGAGAACACTGCAAAAAAATCCTCTTGGGCAGCCACGCCAAGCCCACTACTGTAGGGAGGTAGTTACCTCTTCCTACATTCAATTGATATGAGATTTATTTATTTGTTTGAGTTGAACTGACCCATTCATGCGTCAATCACCGGCCATATGAATGAATAATTATAATGCGCTCTCTTCGGCTTGCATACGGGTGGTGTGATGATGCCAAGGGGAAATGAGGCGATACGACGGGATTTTGTTTTGATTTTTGCGGTTGGGTTGAAGATATTAGTCCGAATCTATGACGTAGCGTATCTGAACTCCATGCGGATGAACCCATTTTCAAACTAAACATTGAAATATTTTAAGTTATGATTACAGTTTTCCGTACAATAATAAGTAAACTTCAAACGAAATCAAAAGTAATTAGTTTCATAAGGAAGGTAGAATGATAGAAAATAATTAAGGGTGTTTTTAAAAAGTTTGCATTGATTTTGATCAGATCTTCGGGGTGCACTAATAGTGTTTTATAGCAGAATGTCCAAGGGTTGAACCCTGCAAATGTTGCGGCTTATCCAGTATCACAACCGCATTACCCTATTCATGTGGTACCCTCTTTATTAGGCTTATTAATGATGCAGCCCGAACTGATGTGCGTTCATACCTTCTCCAATCTCCAGCGCATTCAATCTTTATCGCGTGGCCTTTTCCGCACTCCGCATAAAAGGTTGACCATCTCGACTGTCACTTTTGAGTTCCGCTTTGAGTTCCTTGCCAATACGTTCTACAGTTCCTACGTAAGTAGGGTTATGCTTTCATGTGAGAAAAGGGCAAAAAAAAGCTACACGACCCATGTGCTAAATTAGAGCTCGTTTTCCTTTTATTCGAGCATCCCCTATCCTCCTTACTTACGCAAAGAGACTTTCAGTGTCGGCGATCTTCATACATAACTTCAACTCTGAACGGGAACGACGGCCATCGGAAGGCAAAGCAAAGGCAAGGATTGATGTTGCACCGCCCGAATAAAGAACTCTCCGCCATTCAAATGGTCGACGACGACCAATTACAATAACTAGAGGCACTAGAGAAAGAGTAAAGCCTTTTCAGAAGGCCAAGCAAAGGCCGTGCCGCCACACACAATAATAAGCCTATATGAGCAACACATTGGCCGCACTCCATTGAATAGTGGAAGTATGTAGAACAAACACTGCGTGCCCTCGATTGGCTCAAAGAATCCTCCGGAAATGCTCGCGCAAATAAGCGCAAGCTCGTCAAACTGAGAAGAATGACTCGCGTTCAAAGGAAAAGTCAGCATAAATTTTTCCGGTTATGCGATAAACAAAATTGAAATTCTCCAGCATCAAAACAATTTGAATGCAGAATCTTTAAACATTAAATACTAAAATTTGGTAAGGAAATATTTTATCTTTCAAACATTTGTCAGTTCAATCTTATTTAGTTGGTATTAACTTCATACCTTGTGACCCCAACAATTTCATAATGTAGGTGTAGGTAGCATTTTTCAATGGAATCGAAACGAATGCTCAATTAATCGGAAGAAACGATAATGAACTACGCCCCGTTCCGAGGACCCCATTATTTTACTCAAATTATCCGGTCCACGCCATTGATTCAGAGAAACATCAAGGAACATTGGCTGCCTGGCTGGCTGGATGAATAAAAATCAGTTCATCGAATAAGTCTTTTGATGTTACAGTCTGTCTGGTCGAAGGAAAATGATGGAGCTCGTTTTTCTCATTGTTTTTTTTGCGAACGTTGAATGAAATTTCCCCTTTCTATTAGCCGTTCAACATTTCTTTGAATTTTGTTTTGTCAGCTAAGACCGAAATTTGTGAATTGTATTCGAGCGCGTATCCCTCATGGTTAATTTGTTTCAGAAAACGATGCCAAAGGTTCGAACTGGGTGAATTCCCTACAGCCCAAATCGTCTCTTTCTAGTTTTAGGTCATTGAATTTATCGTAAGTATCAGTTAAGTACACGATATCTAATTGACATTCTTTTAAATTTTTGCTCAATATTTTGTCTTTGTTCTGTAAAAATTCCACAACCGCGTCAAAAGCGAATAAAAGCTTTTATAGCTATCGTATTCTGGTGTGCATCAGTAGTCGCGTAAAGTACATCTCTACAAAACTCAGCAAATAATCTTGTTTTGAATGCACTACTTTTAATTTTATTAATCGCATATACAGCCAACTGCATCGATTGATGCAATCCTTCACTTAATTTTTTTGGCCACAAGATGCTGACGTTTAATTATGCAGTGGAAAGCTATAAAATTCTGATATTCATCCTTGGTGACGGACCGACCAATTCTGGAGCCCTATCAGTAGCAATCGATGGGATATTTTGAAAAGAAGTCGGTATAGAGACATTTGGCAAACAGCATATCTTGGAGCAGCTGATCACCTTTTGGAAAACGGACATAAAGCCGGCAACGTCGATTCGTCAAACTGAACGGAATAACGTGTATTTTTGCAGAAAATTTCCACATCGTTGGCCATATTATCGATTTGTCTTTGAACCGTGTTAACACTCAGATGAATTTTCTTTTTAAGATTTTCCGAAGCAGTCTGATAAAGTACTGTTTTCAAAACTTCTCTTACAGCTGGTAAGTTCAATCAAATCTTCACCACTTGTATGGGGCTTCCCTGACATGGGCAATCACAAGTGAAATGTTGTGTGATGCTCGATTTCCATCAGTATTATTTTGAGAAGAAATTGAGATTTTTTTTTTTTAAATGTACTACACTTAGACACATTCTTCAAATGAAAAAATTAGTAAATAAGATAACATACCTGAAAGATTTGGTTTGCTGTTGAAGTTATCACACAGATTAATGAAGTATTTCTAAACGTTGATCTTTTTGTCAGGTTGCATTTTCGTGATATGCTCCTCCAAACGTGACGGTTTCATTGCTTCATTTGATAATGTACGTTGACATATCAAACACTGCTGCTGGTTTCGAGGAGATGGAATGAATCCGATTTCTAAATGTTCAGCATTGTATAGACGACATTTCTTTTTTTATTCTGCCATTATTTTGTCTATAAAATAACACATATAACACAGGTCACCTTATAAAACTTCCTACCTGTCATAAAAAAAATGTTATCAAACGATGCTAAAAGGCTCCACAGATAAAATAAAGTCGTTCACTTCACTGCACGCTTTTATAAAATGACACTTTTTATTTCTCCTCAACGCAACTCCACGAATGAACATGAGTCGATTCAAGATGACGTAGCTCCCTTTTGTGGTGACAGTTCGCACGTCCTGTTTACAAAATTTGACGAAAGAGAGAGATGGGGTGTGCCGAAATTTTTCGTGTAGCTGCACGGTCAATAAATTTAACTCAAAACTCAGTTTGAGGATAATATACAACCAATTCCCATTTTGTGAACTAAATTTTCCGCATTTTTTGGTTTCTTAACGGTTATCTCTCCGGAAATGCACAGAAAGTTGAAAATTCTCAAAAACTTCGAAAAGGAGGTTTATTAAAATGATTTTAAATTCTTTTTTTTAACTTATTTGTTCAGGACAAACCGATTTTTCATTGAATATTCTGGGGCAGTGCTTCTACTTCAAACAAAAAATCCCATCGAATGTCCAAATGAGCAAGCTTCTAAAGAATTCGAATGTACCGAATCGATTGTCCGGAAGTTTCTTGTGTTATTTTGACCGGAAACTGTAAACAATAGCACATATTGTAAACTGGGGGAACTTTGATCACTTTTTTCATTCATTTTAGAATATTTTGGAAGGGGTTGCTTTTTTGTAATACCTAAAAGTTTTAAAACACTTACTGAGGTGAGGAGTATAAAACATGACCATTGATTGCAGTAAAATCAAACGACATTGGTGGTTATAATTAAATGATTGTAATAATTAAAGGTTTTGTAACCAGATTTCGAATTTCGGGGTAACTTTGATCACTATGTTTTTACGTACCTCAACATCTTCAAAATTATTGTTATGGAGCCATTTAGCACAGAAGACATCAGCATTAATAACAGTAGTTTTTGTTTGGACTAAACTGTTGTTTTCAACTTTTTTTTAAAAAAACATTGATAATCAAAAGATGAACAATGTTGTTGCATACATCTAGGGGTAAAAATTAGAAACATTTCTAATTTTTTTTGACCTCAAAAACAAATGAAATTTTGCCTCCATGCAATACCCTAGGGCCTTGCACTGTTCCCATTTTCTTTTTTCCTTCAAATTGATCCATTTGATAGTGTTTTAGCTATTTTTACTATTACGGGCTTTCTCATGGAAAATCATTGTTTTTTTTTTCAATAACCAAAAAGTATCACCAAATGACCATAAAAATAACACTTTAACTAAACCTAAACAAAGAAAAAAAGTTGAACTTTCACATAAAACAACCTATTTGCTCCTAAATGCTTATATTCGATCAGGAGAGATGTTTGTTTGCAAGCCTTCGAAAAACCAGGTATTTTAGTATTTTAAGTAGTATTAAAAATCTTATAAAAAAATCAAATTTAGCTTATTTATGACTCAATGTATAGGCTTTCAAACGTAGTAAAAAGTGTTCAGATTTGTTTATTTTTCACTTAGTTAATGATGATTATCTGCAAAAATTTCATGTTGATCAAAGTTACCCCTGTGATCAAAGTTCCCCCAGTTTACGGTAGTTGTACGACAACACTAGTCAGGGACAGAAGAATCCAATATAGGAAAATTCTCCGGTAAACGTACTAAAAGAAAAGGCTGACTAATTCTAAGTTTTTACGATATGATATTTATGTTCGAAAAATAAAAATAACGTCGGATAGTTTAACTTTGAACTTAACTTTAACTTGTTTAAGTTTTTTTTTAAAGCCTTTATTCAGTATTCACTTAAAGCTACATACAAACATTTTAAATCTAATCAATGCTATCCTGGGTTAATACACTTATTTTTGTTATTAGTTATTTCTAACAAGTATTAAGATTTTTTTTTTATTAAAACATTAAAATTATTCCAACTTTGCTCTCTTACATGTTTTTTAAATACATAAAGGCTGGGATTTTCAAAATTGACAATATGATATACAATAGCTTCTGATACCAGCCACAAGGCTGCCTTATTTTTACAATTATCATTGGATATTTTTGTATACAGAAGTTCCTCGGGTGATTTAACTTTCGTCTTAAGCCTTTGGATCAGTATTTTTCCACCCACTTCCAAACAATGCCTGATTTAGTACAATACTTGATTCTATGAAAATTTAGGTCTGGTTGCTTACATATGTCACATAGATTGCTGTTTACAATATTCGTGTAGGTATATATTTTGACTCTATTTGCAATCACATAATTGAACATCGTATATAACATAGATCTTGTATGTAGCGTAAGAAAATTATGATTGATATATTCCCAAATAAAATGCCACTCTTAAGTAGGATACTTTTCTAAGACATCGGGAACTGTATTAAGTTCTTTCAAAAAAGAGATATAGATGTTTCTATTTGACAGTTCAATATCTTGATTGCTTAACTGTTTAGCTGATTTTATTCATTTTTTGGCATTTAGAGTAAGCTTGCCAGATTGCCCGGTTTTATCCGGGTTTGCTCGGATATTTGATGCAAAATTTTGAGAATATCCGGTCCGGCCCGGTTGCCCGGATATCGTGAAAAAAGTCCGGATATTGCCCGGATTTTTTAACAATTTTCACAAAGAAACCAAAAAAAATCAAAGTTTTTGAGTAAGTTTCAGCAAAATCGATTAACGGTATGGAAATTTTCAACGGTTGTTTCAAATAATTTCACTGATTTACTCTTTTGAACCTTTAAATATTTAAGTCTTCCAAAAATTTTTGAAAGTCTGCAATTGCATTAATAAAATATTAATTTCATTTTTTTTACATTTTTTCTTTGCTTTTATATATAATAAAACCTGAATTTTGCCCGGTTTTTGCCCGGTTACTGGATTTGAAAAATTGAAATCCATGCACGGATTTTGCCAGGTTTTTTTGAAAAAATGCCCGGAATTGCTAGGCCCGGATGGGAATGGAGAAAATTCTGGCAACCTTAATTTAGAGTAAGACCTTTAACATCGTTTAGTTTGATCAAAAAGTGTTCACTTTGAATCAAAAGATTCTTCGCAAATAGTGATTTGCATCGAGTTTCAGGGTTTAGCAGTTAAATTTCACCTTTGTAATATTCTAAATATAGTTGATTTCTTTTGATTTTGAAAAATTGGGAGCGCAATAGAAAATATCCTGCAGCATTTTTTATTTCTGCTATGTGTGCATTCGATGGTGGAATAATTTGAAAAATGTACCATAATTTCGAGAGCATGTAGGTATTTAGCATTATTACTCTTCCTAGTAACGATAAGTGACGCGCAGCGTGGATTGCACAGGTAGCTTTGAAACGGTTGATCAGCATTTGATAATTCTTATTCATTCTTTTTCCAAGTTTTAATTCACGATCAATCCAAGTATCTTTAGATTTTCTTTTTCCTTTACCTTTTGAGCTCCAATTGGCAGATGTTGAATCTTATGAACTCTGATTTTTTCAGATTAATTCGAGTTCCAGCAGTTTTTGAAAAATCTTCAAAGTATGACATTATTAAGTCGAACTCTTCATCGTTTCTGATCAGGATGTCATATAACTGTCTTATAACAGGTTCCAAATACAAAGAAAAAAGTTGCATGGATAAGAACCAACCTTGCCTGACAGATTTTCGTATCGGGAAAGAAGAACCATCTCCAGCTGTTTGCCCTTCTCCAAGGAGCACATTCATACACTTTGCAAGACGGAAAGACATAATTTTGGCCAGAATTTTGTAATCAGTGTTCAAAAGGCTTATAGGACGGTACTTATTGATATCTGATCTATTTCCTGTTTTTGGCACTAGAGTGATAATACTCTTTGAAAAGTTATCTTGCACGGATAATTCACCGTTTATCAAACCATGTCAATTTTCAAAAGATCAAAATGATGTTCGTAAAATTCATATGTAATTCCATCGGGCCCTGGAGCTTTTTTCTTGGTTGCCTAGTGCGTAGTTCTTCTTCTCAAATTTGTTTTGTTAATTCATCATTCATAACGTCTGATAGGGATGCATTGATTAAATTAAGAGCCAAGTATTGTCGATTATCTGATATACTGTTTTTCCTGAATAACTTCTGGTAGTGTTGGTAAACATACTGTTTAGGAGTTTGATTTAAAGTTGAAAAGCCCAACAACGGTGAGTCGTAAATAACCTCTTTTTACAATTGCGAATAAATGCTCATTTTTTCTGATTCCATCATTGTTGATGGCTGAAACCGGGTTTGATAAGAAGCTAACCGACGACGATCAGCTTCTAAAATTTTAGTTTTAGCTATCTTCAATTCGTCGTCCACGATTTCCCCATCGGCTTGTTTTTCTATCAAATCGTTCAATTTTTGATACCATTTCTCTTTATTTCTAGCATTCTGCTGATCGAATTCAAAGGATTTCGATTTGTAGAATTGACTTTAGCTTTAAATCATAGGCCCACCATTCTGCGAAACTATTCTGATATTTTCTCCGTTTTTTCAAATCATCATAAACTTGACTGAAATCAACAGAGTATTGTTCAACTTTGAGCATTGCGTGATTTATCTTTCAATAGCCTCGACCCATAACTGGCATAACTGCTGATCTTTGTATTAGGATATATTGACAGTTCTACACGAACACCACTTTAACAGAAGGCCTCAGCCCTAACCTCAAACCATGGGAGAACAGAATCGATTTTTGAGAAGGGCGCACGATAAACGCGATTTTTCGGTACTAAAATCGACAAATTCGCCCTGTGGAAAAGTGATACACAGATGTTCGTGTTTTGATTTTTTGGGTGTTCAGGGCTGCCAAGTGCATTGATATTTGGAAAACGATGATTATGCAATTAAAAGCATTGTTATTGAAAAACCTTTTCATGAGTACTGAGAATTTGCAACTTTCCCGTAGATTTATATTCGAATGTGAAATTAAACGCATCATTTATCTGAACGAAAGAACAACTTACTGTATCGCACACTTAAGCGAAGAAGCGAATTATGTGGATTTGTTTAAAATAGTCAGAGCATGCAGGCGATTATTTTCAAATTCAACAAAGACGGGGCTTTCACTTAAGCTTGTTTGTAACAGTGAATGGTTTGCATTCGTTTAGAAGTTAGAAACAACTCTTTTTTAATCTACCGAGCAGTCCATGAAAATATATTTTAGATGTTTTTCATTCACCTTGAACATTCATTAGCAAAAGATAGCTTATCTTCATCCATTTATGGATTGGTAATGAGTTCAAACGTTTAGCTGTTGATAGTTAAAAAATTTAATAAATTCAAAAATATTATAATTAGTTTCAAACAAGCAAATACTGATTTTAGTAACGCAAAACTTGAGGTTATGGCTGAGGCCAATTTTTCGTCAATACTATCGTCCGTATATACCCTTATAGTGTAATTCATGATCACAGCGTGGTGATCCGAAAATGGTACCCCTAAAACTTCATGTTTTCCAACTCGTTTAGCAAAATCACTATTCGTGTAGAACCGATCTAGCCTAAAGCCTGAGTTCCCTCTATGGAAGACGACCCGAGATCTACGAGCTTCAGAGAGTTCACTTCAATCTTTAATCCCTCACACACCGTCCGTTTCCGCTTTCTAAGTCTCTCTCATCCAAGATATAATTAAAATCGCCACCCATGACAATTTGGGCGGTAGTTGCTTTCCCGATAAACGGAACAATTTTCTCTTTAAATAACTCCTCTCTTTCATCTTTGTACTGAGAGCCAGAATGGCCATATACACTGAGGTTTTTTTTACGCGGTATTTCGTCCCGCGTAAAAAAAAACCGCGTAAAAAAAAACCGCGTAAAAAAAACCGCGTTAATTCGAAAATCCGCGTAAAAAAAAACCGCGTTAATTCGAAAATCCGCGTAGAAAAAAACCGCGTTAATTCGAAAATCCGCGTAAAAAAAAACCTCGTCAGCTCGAAAATCCACGTAAAAAATCCCGAAATTCGAAAATCCACGTAAAAAATCCATTTTAATTAAAAAATTCGCGCAAAAAAGCACGTTACTAAAAAAACGCGTAAGAATCATGATTATTTAAAAATTTACGTACAATGATAGTTTATTTTTAAGATAAAAAACAAAATCAATTAGATTAATAGAATAGTAGAATATAGTGAGGCTTATTTGACAGTGTGGAATTCAGATCGTCTCAGGTCTCATGTCTCATGTCTCAGGTCTCATGTCTCATGTCTCAGGTTTCAGGTCTCATGTCTCATGTCTCATGTCTCAGGTCTCATGTCTCATGTCTCATGTCTCATGTCTCATGTCTCATGGCTCATGTTTCATGTCTCAGGTCTCATGTCTCATGGCTCATGTCTCATGTCTCAGGTCTCATGTCTCATGGCTCATGTCTCATGTCTCAGGTCTCAGGTCTCATGTTCCATGTCTCAGGTCTCAGGTCTCATGTCTCATGTCTCATGTCTCATGTCTCATGTCTCATTTCTCAGGTCTCAAGTCTCAGGTCTCATGTCTCATGTCTCGTGTCTCAGATCTCGAGTCTCATATTTCAGGTCTCAAATCTCAGGTCTCATGTCTCAGGTCTCAGCTCTCAAGTCTCAGGTCTCAGGTCACAGATCTCATGTATCACGTTCTTAGTCTCAGAGCTAAGATTTTCCCAACTACAAAAAGATTCTAAGTGTTTTCCTTTGAAAAAGTCTTAGAATATTTTCTCTGAAAAACCGCGTTAATTCGAAAATCCGCGTAAAAAAAACCGCGTTAATTGGAAAATCCGCGTAAAAAAAGCCGCGTAAAAAAAACCGTGTAAAAAAAAACCGCGTAAAAAAAACCTCAGTGTACATTGATGATATTGATGTCTTCGTGTATAATTGATGTTATGCGACTCGAAGGATCCAACATAAGGTGCGCGAAATTTAGAGTTTTCTGATCAAAAAAGCTGTGCCAAGATTCGAATCACTTCTGTTAATAAGGCTGGAACAAATATCAATTTCTTCTTTTGTCACCCCCCCTTCCCCTCTTCGAAATTTCAAAAACCCGAAGAGGAAAATAAATAAAGTTTGAAGTATTTTATGTAAATTTCGAGAAAAAAATCCAATATTCGAAAGATTACAAGACCAAAAAACAAATTTTGGAAGATTGGAGTTATTTCACCTTTTGTATTCTTGATTTTATTGAATTATTAAATGAAAAATTTCTTGATTTAGAGGTTTTGTGCAACGATATAGTATGCAATTTTTTTGCGTACAAGCTTTCGTGCAATTTATTCAAATTTATTTGTTTTTCGCATCATTTTTTATTGTCCCCCCCCCCCCCTCGCGATGTTCCAACTCCGAGTGACAAAAGAAGGATTTGAAATTTGATCCGGCCTAATAGCATGATGCGTTGGAATAAACGAAAAATTACAAAAGGCTACCTCCTGCAGAAGTATGATATCTCAATCATAATGATTTAACTATGAAATCTCTTAGTAGATTCCCATTCGAGCTGATTGTAATGGAGTTAATGTTAAGCGTACAAATTTTCCTTACGCAATTCATGTTTCAAAGAAAGAGGAATCAAATTGGTAAATGAGCTGTCATCAACTTTGCTTGTAACAAAGTGGACACAATTTAGGAAGTCATCACAGAACATTGGTCTCATAAGAAAAAGCAACAGGAAAATTTCCGACAACTACTTAGGGGAGGAGCGGGCTATATGCGCCTATTAAGAAGAATATTGATTTTCTCAAATATTGCACCGAATAGGTGTACAAAAACTATATACACATGAGCAGACATCTGTTTTCTACACATTGGAGAAATTTTTATGTTGAAATCTCCTTAAGTTTTTGAGAAATCGATTTTTTTATAACTGTTGTCAAAACTGCCGAACCTCAAACCGGTTAAATGCGCCTATTTATTTTAGGCAAAATTTCTGTTTTTGACAATATTTCCATATAATTTCATTGGAACTGCTAGAAACTGATAACTTTCATACGACAAAGCTGAAGTTTTATAAATTTTTTTTTATTCTATTATTTTATAGAATAAAACAGAATTTAGGGTTGCCATATTATGGAAGCAATCCATCCATGAGAAAAACTTTATCAAATCTGTTTTAGGATCTTCAATTCTCTCAAAAGGTGTTAATAAGAGCTAGAATTCGAAGTTTTAATGATAAAAACCATATATTTAAGGGTAGCGGCATTTTACAAACATAATGGGGGCATACAAAAACACTCTCTTATTCAACTTTCCAATCATTATGAAACCTTTATAATAGCTTAAATTCGTTTAAATTCTAAGGTTCATTTGAATAAGAAACAATATCCATTCAATTTTTCATTTTGAGCTTCTTTACGTATAATTTTCAAAAGTCAATATATTACATCAAAAGGTATCAAAACCTTGTATGAATTTATAATTTTTTTTTAATTGGTTTATTCATAAAATTCTTTCTTGCCTTATGTTCCAAGCGTATTACCCTCAAAATGCATTGATTAGATATGTTGTCTTGTTAGCCATTTCGTAGTCCTTTTTTTGTAGTCCTTTTTCGTAGTCCTTTTTTCTTCATGGCGATGAAGCTATCAGCCATGAATTTAAGCACGTTCGTCGATGTTCGCTCGTTGCTCCTAACAAGCAGCTTTCCGGCTTCGCGACTTCCTGGCGATTTCCACCTCTGTAAATCCTTTTAACAGCTCCTTTTCGCTGTCCGTTGTAGATCTTTCATCAGAGACGTGCTTCCTTTTCGTTGTTTTGTCCGCATCATTCACCTCGGCGTCCCTGGTACTATCCTCAGCAGCATCGATTCTCTCGGGGTTTTCTTCATATTTCTTTTGGGTAGAGCAGCCTTGCTCTGGGCATTCGCAGGTATCCCATTTCCTTCCTCCATAGTTTTTCCACTCAAGCGACAAAACTCGGTTTCGTGGGGTGAGAGCAACCAAGTTCAGCTCGCCTTTTGCTCCAGCAGTAGTAGCGATAGGTTTGAGAGCATCAGCATACGAGCTATCAGCACATGGTACGCTAGTTTCCGGTTGGATGATAACTGTTGCTGACTTCCGCGGACAATCAGCTTTCAGGTGGCCATCTTGTTTGCACAAGAAGCATTTGTGTCGTAGGCCCTCATAATAGGGGAACATTCCCTATTATGCGCCACCTAAGCGAATCGCTGATTTTCATATGTATTCCACGTACAAATTTTGTTAAAAATGGGTGTAATCGTTGAAGAAAAGTGTTTTCTACAAATGCCTATGATTTTTCATTCCTCAAATTGCTATAGTTTCTTCAAAAACATGATTTTTTAAATCCATATTCAAAGCCACAGAACAAAACTGTGTTGCAAATACGCGCCGCTGTGTATTCAATACGCGCCTAGCAGCCGAACACACCCGAGAGCAGCCGAAGACCGAAAACACACCAATACTTACAGACAATTTGACTGAAAAGAAAATCAAAATGGACTAATAGAAATTTAACCAAATATGAAAAATAGATTTTTTGGGCTGAATTTACGCTCAAAATATGGTTTTAGACTTTTTGTTCATTTTCAATGAAAATTGGCCCTTTTGAAAAATTAATACTATTTTCAGCCTACTACGATGGCGCGTTATAAAGAGCGCATGGGCCGTGATAGAACATACCCATGAAAAGCATACCTTAGCGAGTTCAGTATGATTTTTTAGCATAAAATCATAATTTAGATTCTCCTCTATCGATGTGTCAGAAAGTATTGTCTTATTCGTTTTTCTCTGCTTGGTGACACCTTATTAAAAGTCTTTTAAAATTTAGATCAAAATGAAGAAAAACCTAAATTGTGAAATTATCACGACACAGGGGCATTTTAAGGAAAAAATCATACTTGCCATGACCAATCACAACATTTAAAACAAATTGGTAATATTTTGCAGGCTTAAAATGTTTCAGATTCTTCAAAACAAGAGTGGCGCGTATTAGCCACATGGGGCGTTATATGAACTTTTCCCCTACACTCTTCCCCTGCGGTGTTGAAAGAACAAGGTGGCTGGAATTTCTTTTTCAATGACCATGTACACTCCTCGCACATACATGTGCTGTATACATGTTCAACACAACCTCAGCAGGGAATTTTTCGCGTATTGACCTTTTAATCACCCCATATTTTCTAAGGACGAGTGAAATTTCCAAATCGGACACTTCCGGCGGTAGATCGAACACCCTGACGTACCGCAGGCAACTTCCAGCAACCGACATCGTGATCTCAACAGCAGTCCCATTTGAGTATTGAAACTGCTGCACCTCAGCGTTCTGAAATAAAGCGTCCTTCATTGCAGCCTCCGTCGCAAACATGATGCACATGCATCTTTCATCTGTGATGTGCTCTCCATCGCAGTAACATCGGCCTTTAGCGCCTTAACGAACCGCGCCATTTCAGCCAGTGATGGGGCAGCTGATTTTTCTGGGAAACTAAACACTAACGTGTTCTTCACAATTCCTTCCATTGTATTCTTTCACAATTCCACCGCTAAACTATGCGGAAAAAACCAATGGCCGCTACAACGGCAAAGTCTACACAATAGGCTCAGTGATAGTCGAAAGCGTCCTCTCACTACGAAGTCTGAGTGTCAACTGTTTTTAAATCCATTTTTTCCAATATTTCTGTTTTCAGCTTGATTAACAAACACATTCAGTTTCTTAGTTTCTTGAATGAGAATTAAAGGAGGACCCAAATATTCGCTTTGCTTCCTCAGCGTGTAGAATTGGAAAATAAGAAATCAAAACAGGAATCGCGGAGTGTCAAAAACAGTGAGGTCAGGCAATTCGTAAATCGACCTATTGCATTTTAGATCTGTATTTGTATGTTTCCAATGATTGACAAACAAGTAAAACTATGTCCCCTCTCCCTTCACGGAAATTGTGAAGTGTATTGTTTTCTCAGCCAGAAGCAAAATATAAGTAAAGGCCAGGGCTGGAAAACAGAAAAACAAAAATGGAAAAAACGCTCGAATGTCAAATTGGTCTGATTAAATCACCGACCAATGAGTACAGGGTCCGGCAATTGAACTGCTACATTACTTCAACAGTAATTATTTCGTTGCACACGAAACAGTATTTAACGATCCCTCGTCGCTTTATTTACATTAGATAAGTCTTAGCTATCATTGAATGTAAGTGTTACATTTGTAATCAGGTATTTTCCGG
Source organism: Uranotaenia lowii (assembly GCF_029784155.1). Taxonomy (NCBI): domain Eukaryota; kingdom Metazoa; phylum Arthropoda; class Insecta; order Diptera; family Culicidae; genus Uranotaenia; species Uranotaenia lowii. The sequence goes on from NC_073691.1 coordinate 78,863,623, forward strand.
AAAATGGATCTCGAACAGAAACGTAGCGCCGCGATTGCATTGTTCCTAGCTGGCAAACGGCAGAAGGACATAGTTCGTGAGCTGTCCGATATAAGTGTGTGTAGAAGTTTTGTATACCATAGCATAGCATAGCAAAGGGTGACTACACACATCTTGCATTGGCTGATACACATGGTACAACTAATAATGAAAACCAGCAGAAGATGCCAAAATGAGAATCTGGATTCAATTCTCATTTCAAATGTTGATTTTGAAGATTAGTGTGGTACCATAATGCACACCGCGACAAGTCAATGTAATCATGGTAGGGAAAATCTGAAACAGTTGAAACAGTAAAATAACTCTTTAGGTGCAGAGAACTCATACGACCCATAAAGCTGTTTCACATAGGAATGGGAAGGGTTCAATTGGGGGAATCCTACATGGCAAATAGGATTGATGAATGATATAATGAATGAAACATGAAACAATCTCACCAAAGTTCCTCGTCAAGAGTGTAGAATCTTTTAACATTTTCCAATCCAAGCAATCAAATTTCCCCCTAGCTCTGGGGACAAAATATTCATAAGGCAATTTGTATAAGCTTGTTGTCAAATTAGTTTGGCTGTTTGAGTTTTTTCACAACAACTCCACAGGATAAGGTCACTTCTCCATCACTTGCACTAAGACAACATAATCTTTCTATCCCAAATCCCAGAACCATAAAATTGACCACTTTTTGTAACAGAAGGATCCGGCACTCCGAGCGAAAATTTACAGTTAAACTTGGCATTGAACTCATGGGATTCAACAAGACCAAATTTATACATCAATAACTTGTTTTTTAAAAACAATCACTTCAGGCCCATTGAATGAAAAACGAAATCCAAGTACTGACACGAACAACAACACCGCAATCAAGCATGGTTTTTCGATTCCAAGAGGCAAATAAACCGCTCCGAAAGACCATGTCCCTAAACTTGTAGCACTTATCTCGGTGGCCATCCCTGCTGTGAACATCCGACTACACATTGGTATCACTAAATTTCAATTTATTTATGTAGGTTCACTGGATTTAAAAACAAAAATTATTGGAATTATTATAAGAGCGAAAAAAACGCGTGCGGTGTCAATCAGGCATCGCCTACTTCCCTGTGTAGAAGTTTTGTATACCATACAGTTAAAAGATACCTGGAGACCGGAAGTGCCAAATAACGGTATGGTGGGGGACGCCGACCTACTGTGGTGACCTGGCTTGGCAAAAGTCATCGTCATGAGGCGTGAAGCTGTGACTGTGAAGCCTCTTGGTCCGTCAAACTCAATTGACTGTTCCTTAACGACCAGTCACTTCGTTTACCAGTCATTCATTCCCCAGTCATTTGAAGCTAAAAGAATGACCAAGTCAAGCAATCGCATTCAAACGACCGATGACGAAAAAGAAACGCATTTATTATTATTGTTGCTCCTGCCAGCAAGCTGAAGACGACCGAAGACGAAAAAGAAAAAAAATTATTATTATTGTTGCTTCTGCCAGCAAGCCCGTTTTCGGTTTTTTATTGCTATTGTTGCTCTCTGCCAGCAAGTCGTTCAATTAGTTGTACCTGCCGTCAGCAGCCGATCTCGCTAACTTTCAGCTACTCAGTTCAGAGTGACGGTTACTCAGTTGTCGCCAAAACCGCACCTACTCAGTTCTGACTAAACGGCTTTTACTCAGAACTGACTAACAGCCCTTTTCGCGACAACTGAGTCATGGTTACTCAGAATGCGCGAAGGATTCCGTAGCGGTTTTCGGCCGGTTTCTCCATAGCAGTATGTTCTAACGGTTCAAACCCAGTATGATTATCAATAAAAAGGATAGAATTTCATTCTGTATTAGTAAACAAGTCAAAATGTTGCACACAATATTTTATTTTTTAAAACTTTGCCATCGTTTATTTGAAATGTTTTCACTTTTCGTTCGCCCCGAGCCGGGGTTGTTATGTCTCCCTGCATGCAATATGCCACTCCGGGTTGAGCTGGAACACCCGTACTGTTGGACGATCACCAACATCATTCCTGGTCTAATCACCGTTGCATTGGCGAAAAAGTTTCATTGATGTTTCCCGGGGACATCCACCTGCCTCCGAGTTTTTTTTTACTCCACCCTGCAATAAGATGAAAAATGTGCTAATAATCATGAATCAGTAATAAAAATCAATATTTACCATAATAATTTCCCAATTTGTGGCTGACGAAACAACGTCGAATGTCTTGAGCAAACCGAGCAAACTGATCCAAATTTACTCAGTTGTCGCCTTCAAGCACTCGAATTCGCTGAGTGCCAATTTTCATGTCGTCTGAGTAGCCGTTACTCGGAAAACTGAGTCGTTTTAAGCGGGCCACAGACTACACAACATTTGTACAAATGCGATGAAATTCGATGAAATTTTGTCGCTGTGAGCACGATTTGCATAGTGTATGGCACTGCTTGAATGAGCGCCCAAACGGTTGGAGTAAAATCGGTCGGGATCGAAATATTTTGTACAAAACATTCTCCCAGCCGGGGTGGAGATGGTTTTTTTGTTGCTGTTGCTGTTTTCGCCAGCAATCATTTGTGTTCGCGTGAAATATGTTTGTATAGTGTGTGGGCGAGCATAGATCAAACAATCGACGCGGAATCATCGAATTTGTACAGGCCAATTTGTGTAGTCTATGGCCCGCTTTAGATCAAGCGACGGCTGCGTCATACAAAAGGCGATGTCTGAGTAAAATGGAGCCGTGCTCTGAGTATTTCAAAATTAGCGAGATCGAAGTGTGAAGAGATTTGCCAGTCACTCTCAGGAGAAATTTTGACCTTGTGTAGGAGCTTCGCCAGTCGATGATGAAGAAATGTTGATTGTTTTCGTGCTTTATCCGTCATGCGAGTAGTGAGGCTCCGTCAATTGAGAACAGTGCCAGTCGTTTGATGGAACAAAAATAGTCGGGTCAAGCGTGACGGGCGAAATTTACCATCACTGGTGGTGACACCTGTCATGGCGAAGATCGTCAAGAAGCGCCTTAAGAGAAATTCTCGTCGTAGTGCCACTAAATTGGCAGAGAGTCTCAACATATCGGATCCTGAAAGATAAACTGCAGAACAAGCCCTACAAGATCCAAAAGGTTCAAGATCTTAAGGTGAAGCAGAAACAAGAACGAGTAAAAAGAGCGAAGGCGCTGCTGAAGAGGGCCGCGGAAGGAAGGTTGAAGAATATTGTGTTTACCGACGAGAAACTCTTCATCGTACAGCAGTTCGTGAATAAGCAGAACGACAGAATTTGGTTGCTAGACAGATCACGAAGCCATGCCGACTTGCTGACGGCCACCTGGCGACAGAAACCAGCATTGGTGATGGTTTCAGGCCAGCAGATCGTGGCCTAGAGGATAGCTTCCTTGTCTTCTAAGCCAACGATCATGAGATCGAATCCGGGTCGTGACATAACCTGGCACACATAGTATGATGAAGGTTGGTGGTGTTAGCATTTGTAAAATGCAAGCCGTGTATACCTCGGAATTGTAAGCCTCAATGATGCAGTACATGCAATGTGGATGGATCTTCTCAAGGGAACTTAGATTGCACTTGGAGATCCAACCTAGTTATGTGTGTGCTCGTAATGCTACCGGTAAACAACTGCAACTTCAACCAAAAGTGCAGGGGTGTCAAGTAGCATAGCAAAGTAAAAATAGTAACGCGTGGTAATATCACATTAGATCAACTTAATGGTCTTAAGTGGACTCTCTCCCCAACAGGAAAAAAATGGTTTGGGCCGGAATCATACGTGATGGCCGGACTCTGCTGGTTTTTGTCCCTGAAGGCGTGAAGATCAACCAAAATACGTATCGGGAACTAGTTCTACAGAATGTCGTTGAACCGTGGGCACGTCGACATTTTGGTTCCAGGGATTGAGTTTTCCAACAGGATTCGTCGCCGGCTCACAAAGCGAAGAAAACCAAACTTTGGATTGCGAAATATTTTCCAGGGTTCATTTCGAGCTTCGAGTGGCCGGCGAGTTCGCCACACCTGAACCCTATGGACTTCGCTATTTGGAGTATGTTGGAGGCCGAGGTCTTTCTAAGAATCATGAAGGTGTGGAGGTCCTGAAGCGACATCTCGGCAGCCTGGGATAAAATACCACAAGAAGTAATTTATTTTCAAGAGACATTGAATGAATTTGAAACAAAAAGTTGTTGTTTTGATCAATTTATATGTTTATTTCAATGTAGTACTTCAATTGCCGGACCCTGTACAATGTCACACTTCAAACAAAAAAAAATAATACAATTTTTACAAAAGAAAAAAAAATCTGAATAGGATTATATTAAAATCAATCACAACTTATGATAATATCTTAATTTGAAAACTATTTCTCAAGTATCAGTAAAATACTGTTAAATCATTCCATTTGGCACCACTTTGCGTCATTCAAAATCAAAATATCAATATCTTAGTGTTGATTTTTGGAGGTTATTGATCCCTTATAACCCTTTGCTTTAGATTCTATGTCACATATATGTGAGTGAGATGGAGATAAAATTTCCCTTATTTTTTAACCAAAGGCTATGGGTGATTCGTTAGGGGTGATTTTTGATTTTTTTTTTCTCGAGTTAAAAAAACAACGTATCTTGGACAATTCCAGAAAAAAAAGATTTATATTCGAACTACACAATGCTGTATTTGTTGATTTTTTTTGTTTGCCCCAATCTGCGTTATTCATTGTGTCTCGCAAAGTTCCCGTTCGGAACCACTGTGCATTTTCATCCATATCTTCACAATGCCCATCACTTTGAGGCTATTCCTTTTTATGGCCTCAACGTTTAAAATGGATTTTTTCAAGCCACTACCTTTTCAAAACTTTACATCTGTTTCTGAAATATTTTTCTCACTAATTTTTTAACATGAATAAATAAAAACCTAGAACTTGTTGTTAGAATCGTAAATCTTATTATTACTAAATGAATTAAAATCCTTAAAACATGATGGAACTGAGAAAAATCTACTCTATTTAATCAATTTACTATAGGCTTTTTACAGTTAGTTTGTATATTTTTAAAAATAGTTGTTATTTTGTTTTAGGGAAACCATGTGCTTCATTCCAAAAACTGTAACCAGCTATAACCACCGGCATCATTTGTTATTATTTTCAGCTAATGGATGAACGGGGGCTTCCGGAAGCCAACATGTGCGCTGCGTTTCCAAAAGGCGGCATCACTCGTCCGTCATAAGCACCGATTGGGGTCCATCTAGGTATGATTGGTTCGCGAACCCAAAACATCTCGCTCGGCACCAACCACCCGGGTCGAGCGAAAGCAAACGTAATTGATTAACATCAAACCGTGATTGATTTGAGCTTGGATGGACCTGGCAGAAATAACCCCAAAATAGGCTTGTAATTAATTTAGATCTATTTATTCAGCCCCCCGGGGGTGCCAGCGTCTGTTGGAAAATGTTGGAGGAAGCTTAATGGAGTGCTGAATGAGAAGAGGTGCAGCTAGTTTTGGAGGATTGGGTATGATGGGATAAGAATCAATGAGTTTGAATTTAGCCCATCAAACATCTCTCAATGATGACCGATAAATTTTAAAATTTTATTCGTTACTTTTGCCCCATCTTACCCCATTTAAAGCTGGAAGCTTCCAATGATCGATTCATCTGTAATTTCGATGGATCGAAGCGCCCATTTCCCTAAGCTGAGCTAAAAGCAGCGAGAGGTAATTTTGGAAAGGTAGTAGCTAAACAATCTATAGTTAAAATTCATCCCTTTCCCAGTAAGCTGCAGATAAAGCACACCTAATCAGCTCGAATGGGCGATTTCGAAAAAAGCGCTCATCTTTTTTTCCTCTCTGTTACGAGGCTTGTCGAGTAGCTCGATCCGCTAAATTAGAATTCGTAGCTTATAACTTCACGTGATTCGAATTGATTTAAACCAGCCAGCGATTGAATAATCGTTGATTGGAGTTCGAAATGTTATAACACATAGTTCGAGACAATACATAAACCAAAGATTATATTAATTTTAGACACGAATGCCACAAGGAAGGTTAATAATTAATAAAACCTTAAAAAAAATATATAGATTTTGTAAATTTTGTAAATTTTTAAAATATTGTAAATTTTTATAATTTTGAAAATTTTGTAAATTTTGTAAATTTTGTGCATTTTGTAAATTTTGTAAATTTTTAAAATATTGTAAATTTTTATAATTTTGTAAATTTTGTAAATTTTGTGCATTTTGTAAATTTTGTAAATTTTGTGAGTTTTGTAAATTTTGTAAATTTTGTAAATTTTGTAAATTTTGTAAATTTTGTAAATTTTGTAAATTTTGTAAATTTTGTAAATTTTGAAAATTTTGTAAATTTTGTAAATTTTGTGAATTTTGTAAATTTTGTAAATTTTGTAAATTTTGTAAATTTTGTAAATTTTGTAAATTTTGTAAATTTTGTAAATTTTGTAAATTTTGTAAATTTTGTAAATTTTGTAAATTTTGTAAATTTTGTAAATTTTGTAAATTTTGTAAATTTTGTAAATTTTGTAAATTTTGTAAATTTTGTAAATTTTGTAAATTTTGTAAATTTTGTAAATTTTGTAAATTTTGTAAATTTTGTAAATTTTGTAAATTTTGTAAATTTTGTAAATTTTGTAAATTTTGTAAATTTTGTAAATTTTGTAAATTTTGTAAATTTTGTAAATTTTGTAAATTTTGTAAATTTTGTAAATTTTGTAAATTTTGTAAATTTTGTAAATTTTGTAAATTTTGTAAATTTTGTAAATTTTGTAAATTTTGTAAATTTTGTAAATTTTGTAAATTTTGTAAATTTTGTAAATTTTGTAAATTTTGTAAATTTTGTAAATTTTGTAAATTTTGTACATTTTGTAAATTTTGTAAGTTTTGTAAATTTTGTAAATTTTGTAAATTTTGTAAATTTTGTAAATTTTGTAAATTTTGTAAATTTTGTAAATTTTGTAAATTTTGTAAATTTTGTAAATTTTGTAAATTTTGTAAATTTTGTAAATTTTGTACATTTTGTAAATTTTGTAAATTTTGTAAATTTTGTAAATTTTGTAAATTTTGTACATTTTGTAAATTTTGTAAATTTTGTAAATTTTGTAAATTTTGTAAACTTTGTAAATTTTATAAATTTTGTAAATTTTGTAAATTTTGTAAATTTTGTAAATTTTGTAAATTTTGTAGATTTTGTAAATTTTGTAAATTTTGTAAATTTTGTAAATTTTGTAAATTTTGTAAATTTTGTAAATTTTGTAAATTTTGTAAATTTTGTAAATTTTGTAAGTTTTGTAAGTTTTGTAAGTTTTGTAAGTTTTGTAAATTTTGTACATTTTGTAAATTTAGTCATTTTTGTCATTTTAGTCTTTTTTGTCATTTTTGTCATTTTTGTCATTTTTGTCATTTTTGTCATTTTTGTCATTTTTGTCATTTTTGTCATTTTTGTCATTTTTGTCATTTTTGTCATTTTTGTCATTTTTGTCATTTGTGTCATTTTTGTCATTTTTGTAATTTTTTGAATTTTTGGTAATATTGAAAATTTGGCTGCTTTTTTGCCTAATTGATTTTTGTAATTTTATTCTTGTTTTTAATGAATAACACATTAAGGATCGTGAAGAAATCTCAGCCGAACAATACTAAAATATGGCAATCTCTATTCCAGAAAACACTGGACCAAATTTTCTTTGAGTTACCTAAAGTAGCCTCCTGATGATGACACAATTTTGGCAACGCCTTGAATTAAATGATAAATTTTTCAAAACATTCTGCCAAATTCCAAAGAAGCATCAATAAAATTATCCATTCACAAACGGCTTGACGGTAAACTTTGGGCCTGCTCATAAAAAGCACTTTTGGCCAAAACAAGTCAACAGAGCTCTTATTGCCTGAGCTGTAAAACGAAGTTTCTTCAATGAAATTGTCTCAATGAAGAACGGGCTGTCTCTGGAATTCATTGTCAAGGTCGTAAAACGTTAATTTACCATTTCCGGGTTTGCTCCCGACGAGTTCCAGCAATAAACGGGTGACGGGACCAGATGGAGATTTTTATTTGGGAAATTCAAATTTTATCACTGGCTTTGGCGGTCTAAAGAAGGATGGTAGCAGGACTAACAAAAGTTGAAAATAAAAAAAATCCAACCCGCAACTGAACCCATCTTTCTTCTGACGATAGTAAGAAGAAAACAAATAAAATTAAACCCGGCCCCATTCGTATTATTAAGTCATAAAAGCTGACCGGGCGCTTTTTTTTTCATAATAGCCCCATTGCCGCGGCCGATTTGAATTAGTTTAAATGGAGTCTCTCGTGATCCCTCGCGCAGCTGCAATCGCATTCTGATGTGGAACCCGGACAAGTGGCTTTATTTTGACGACTTTTAATGAGCAAAGTTTTGTTGAACCTCGCAGAAGCTGTAAACGGCTAGTAAAACTTGGACTGCGCTTCGGGAGTCGAACAGTGGCGTGCACCAGATAGTCAAAAGCTGAAATAATATGGCAAAAGAACCTTCAGCAAACAATAAACCCTTGTTAATTCGCTATTACACCCACTTTGTGAAATAAGAAAATAAATTTCTGAGCATAATTCGCGCAAATAAACTTCAAGAACTTTAGGGCCAACAACTCAAGGAGTTGATTTAGCTGAAGTCGCTTAAATTTGAACTTTCTTCTCAGAGGTGGGCTTCCAACGAAAGTACACAAAATGGGGTTGGCGAAATGGGACAGGTAGCGCTGATACACGAACTAAGACTCTGTGGTATTATCCGTAGAACTCCGCTGCATAAAATGTGCAAACACAATGCTTTAAGTTTGGAACACGTTGGGTTACTAAAATGGTCAATGATAAATAGAACTTTCGTGTTTCTTGGGAACGATGCAGCTGCTCAAGCTTCTCGAGCTTCGTGTTCTCCTGGAAAATTCGGACTCGTTGCCTCTTTCGCTGTCGGCGATTTTCACATTTCGACGGGTGCTTCTTTGCACAACTGCCGCCACGTTCTTTTTATCCATCACCCTTCTACACTCCTCGTCGAACCAGTCGTTTCGTCGAGTTTCTTACAAACGCTCGATGACGTTCTTCGCAACGCTGCCTTGATGGCATCCCAACAGTCCTCGAAAGGGGCTTCGTCAAGCTCGCCCTCTGCCGGCAGCGCTGCTACGAACGATTGCGTGTAATCTTCCGGGTCCTCAGGTTGCTTCAGTCATGCGAAATTTAACCGAGGCTGACGTCGGTTTCGTATGTTATTCACTACGTAGAGTTTGGGCACATCTTCACCATCATCAGATAATGGTCTGACTCGATGTTGGCGCCTCGATAGGATCTGACCTCGGTGATGTCCAAGAAGTGTCGGCTGTCTATCAAAAGGCGCCAGAGGAGACCTTTATACATTCTCCCGCGAGGTGTTGAATCGTTTCAGCCAGACCAATTAGCTACTGCTATTCTAATGCAATTGCCGAAATGCTTATCTCTTGAGATAATCTCAAAGAACTCTCAGGGATTATGAACTTTCGCCGAAGGCGTTCGTAGCAAGGTCGCCTTCTCTATACTGAGAGCTCAGGGAGACGATCAAACGTTCCTTGAGTGTGATTGGCAGTGGAAGTGCATGTGAGCCGTGACTAGGCTAGGTGCATAGTTAAGGAAAGTGCGTGCCAAGAAAGTTAGTTCTGGCGTAACAATTGGAGTCCAGTAGACAAGTTAATTGTCAAGATAATTGTACTTCGTAATCGTGCTTACATGTGCGTTGCTCAATCTGACTGTGCCAAAGAAGGTACCTTTCCCCAGCGGGACCAATCACGGATCACGCAGCAATCCGCTGCTTAAGTTTTTCCGCCACGCCGAGGACACCCTACGCCCGAATCCGTCGGAGGCGAGACGTTTCGTCACCATAACGTCTTGGGGGAGCGACGGGAGCTCCACGAGGTCGCGTGGGTCAATCGTTGTGTGTAGCCGTTCCCCAGCAGCCGTTCAAGGTCGGGGCTAAGCTGCACAGCGCTGGACGTCGACCTTTTACCGCAGGTCAAATTGACATTGATAGTTCGAGAGGCTTCTCTCGTGATATGAAACTAAGTTGCGGTCAGTACGCATAAGCTGATCCAAGCCTGCAGTACAATTTTTCTGCGGCTTTGGGGAAGGTATTTTGGGCGACGGTTAGTTGCTAGCAACTTCAGCAACATATCAGAGCCAGATTGGACTCATGCTGCTGAAGGTTGCCCTCCGGCTTCCAGGAAAAACCAAAGAGTTGACGCACCTGGACGAAAGTCTATGAAGCTGCAAGTCGAGAAAATCGGAGGTTTAGGACAACATCTCTTGTATGAAGTTCCTGGAGGAAGCGCGGATCCATCAGCGGGAAAAATCATCGACGAGATCGTGCGAAGCGTTCAGCTTTCTTTACGAGACATCTCGAATGAGTATCAGCCAACTGATGCGTTCACGAAGGCGTTACCAAGGGCGAGGCACGCGAAGCTGTTCAGCATTCTCAATCTACGAATTGAGGGGAGGTGTTGATACTTACGGTTTTTTTCCTATTTCGGATTCTTAGCCGCTACCACATTGCTGCCGATTGCAGCAGAACCAAAACAATATTTGTTTTAGTTCTCCACTTGCTTAGGGCAATTCGCAATTGATGAACAATAGGATAGAGATGATGATGACAGCACAGACAAAATGACAATATAAATGTTTACATCATCACACGGTTAAGTCAAACTAAGGAGTTATTAACACATTTTTTTCATTGTATTGATTTTATTGATGATTCAAACAAAGAAACCGCTCGGAAGTGTTTTAAAAAGCTTACAGCTTACTGTTTTTAAAGAAATACAAGTAAAAAAGTAATTATTGGCAAAATATTCGGAGATTTCAACTTGACTCCTACTTGAAAACACTTTCGAATGCGAAGCTGGGGGCAGTTTGGTGGGTTAATATCATTCTCAACGAAATCTACATAGTTATCCTCAAACCATCTAAGAGTGGATTAAGCGTAGTGGGCTGACGCCAAATCCGGCCAGAACAATGGTGGAGTCGTATGTTTCTTATATAGTGGCAGCAACCTTTTCTGTAAACACTCCTTTTGGTTGATATCGGCATTTATTGTTCGTTTTGCCGACTTCAATTCGCAGGAGCAGATTGCCTGCTACACAAGCACTTTCTAGCCAAATTTTTACACATCAATCGACTTCTCGTGGTCACTAACATCCTCCTCAATAGCTACAGTGTAGAATTGTGGTAACGGAAGAGTATTGGAATCCTCTTTTACATAAGTTTCATCGTCCATGAGAATGTACGCATCTGACTTTTGCAAAATCCGATGATACAGCTTCCGGGCTCTGGATTTGGCTCGTGATTTTTGTTCAGCCGTTTGTTTGAACACTTTCTGCTTCTTGTATGTCTTCAGTCACAGCGGATTAGGAAGCGGAACATCCTAATCCGCTGTGCCATTCCGATCGATGTCCCAGCTTTTTTCGCCAAAGAACCCCCCCCCCCCCCCCTCCAATGACAGAACTGGAAAATATTATAGCTGGCAACGATTTGAAGGCTATGAGAGCAAAATCTTGCGCTCTCTTGCGTTCTTTCGAAAGGAATGGAATAAATGTATGTATATTGCCGCATCTTTGGAAGGTAAATGCTGTTTTCAACTTTCATACGATCATTTTATAGTGTATATGGAACGTATACCAATACATAATAAGAATATAGCTACAAAAATATTTTCAGTGTGTGTACACAGCAAAAAAAATGTAACGATACCCGATGTAATTATTGAAGATGTTAGCCAATCAATGTATTTCCGAAGACTTTTGATTTAATATTACATCGAAACTCTGTACACGACATGAACAGGTAACGTAGTGTAATATCACACCTTACATGCAATATTGCATCAAGTAGCCAAGTTCGTCTAATTTGACGTTTGAGCAAATTTCAATATCAACAGTTTGAAGAAGATTGCAGAGCTCAGATGACACATTCCACCGTGACGTGAAATCGCTTTTCCGGACTTTTCTGCACTGTTATCATTCTAGAAGTCAACCAATTTACTTGAAATTGAAAAAAATTGTAGCAAACGGTCGCAAATTGAATTTCCTTCAAAATGAATATAATTAGGTCATTGTAAAATTTAAGTTGTTTTTATTGTGATTGATTACTTTTGTGACGTGAATTCACGCTTGAATTATCCATTTTGGACTTTAGTACATACAACTTTGATTTCCTGTTCTCTCTGTCGAAATAGAATATCGGTGTCTTCGAATGAGTTGTAAAGAATACAATTACCCACAATTTGATGTACGTAGCTTCTCGATTAAATAACTACGAACGAAGTTATGCTTATCTGAAGTTGTGACGTGAATTCACTAGACTGAGTCGATTTGGGGTCATTTTAGAATTTCTCAAACCCTGGGGTCTTAAAAGCTTCGTTTTGGTCCAATACTCATCCATGATTTTTTGCAGAATTTTTAAGCAACGTTTACATGAGTAAATTTGAACTTTTAGGTTTGTATGGGAAAATTGAATATTTTGTACTGAAAAATCAACATCATTTTTGTTTCTTCTGTGGAACCGATCTTCTGTGGTGTCAATTGAATTCATGGTTTATCAATCCAAAAAGACATACACCTGTTAACAGCTAATAACTTTTTTGTCTAAAAAGATACGAAGTTATGATATTCGACAAAGTTGTTCAGCGGAAAGTTTTCTGTAAGAAATTTATAAATTGGCAAAAAAACCATCAGCAGGCTCGGTTCCACAGAAGAAACAAAAATGGTGTTGATTTTTAAGTACAAAATATTTAATTTTCCCATACAAACCTAAAAGTTCAAATTTACTCATGTAAACGTTGCTTAAAAATTCTGCAAAAAATCATGGATGAGTTTTGGACCAAAACGAAGCTTTTAAGACCCCAGGGTTTGAGAAACTCTGAAATGACCCCAAATCGACCCAGTCTAGAATTCACTCAGTTCAAACAGAACAGGGTAGTTGACTGAATTCACGTCACTAATATAAAGTTATACCTGTGGTTATACTGAACCATTCTTTGGTGCCTTCAAATTTTATGTACACTTTCAAAAACAATATTCTGTTGTTCCGACTTTTGAAATCATAAATTTTCGGTATCTGCACCTAACTTTTTCCTTATTTTGATTGGCACTTGAATAGCAACGTATCGAGGGATCATATGTTAAAATTACTACTGCCTTCATTTAAAGATTCACAAAAAAAATATTTTTTTCCACCTTTGTGTAGTTTTATTTGAATAATGAACTAATTCAAAAAAATCAACTTAATTATGCTCGATTTGTAAAAATCCGATTACCTGGAGGTAAAACAGCTTTCAGAGCATATTTTTCATTCGCGCTGTTGTAACTCAGCTAGCTTTCATCCGATTTCTATAAATTTTAGAGTTTTAGAATTGTCTTATCATTTTTAAAGAAAATCTCTTTTTTTTAATAAAATGTCACAGTTTTCTCATAAAATTAAAAAGTTTCCTTTTTTGTGACGTGAATTCATTCATTTGCGACTGTTTTTGTTAGCTTTTCAAGCCAACTACATTGGATATAAACAAATTCTTTTTTCTACAAAATGAAGCCGTGTTTTTAGGCTTAAAAACATACTAAAAATATTTCTAAAAAAAATTCATCCATATATTTAAATTATGATTTAGTAAAAGTTGTCCAAATAAACACTTTTTCCAACAAAAAATTTTATTTTCAAAATCATCTTAAACATGTGTAAAAAAACTTTTTTCTCTTTTTTTCCGTTGGTTTTGTTTGATTTGAATCATCAAAATTATAGATAATTTTGAGATTTTTTGATACGCGAACGGATAAAAATCACTTTTGAGCGGTACAAGCGCGTGGAATGTGTCAGATGGATTTTTCCTGCCGGTAAGTCATATCAATTTTCATAAAAAAAATCATAGCAAAATCATAGATCCTAACTTTTTTCCACTTTTTGTCGTTTTTAAGGAAATTGAGGTCTAATGCATTAGCCAAAGGAAAAGATCCGGAGACTTTAAACAACTGGATATGAAAGTGTGAATTTTTTTAATTTCTTTTCCATCCTGTGAAATTATTGATTAAATTTTTACAGAATTGAAGTGTTTTGGTATGCGACCACGGAGTGACATGGTCATCCAAGGAACATCCATTTATAAACACGGGGTTTCATCGACTAGAATTCTGTTACGCGTAGAAATATTGACAAAGGATACCGCGGTTACGTTCCATCGAGAGGCTTGTAGCCGGGGATTCATTTCCTGAAGCTGGAAATATGTAAATTGAGCAGTTTCTGCACCGCGAGATTGTCTGGATTTGGTTGTTGTGAATGCATTCCTTCTCAAAATTTTAGTCGGTTTGCTTAAAAAGGTGTTCGGATCCGTATTCGGATAACCAGAAAAGGGAAGACTTTTTCCACGCTTAGGACAATCTTGAACAGAAAATGTAGATAATTAGTAATTTAGTGAAATATAATAAATTTAATTTACCAAAAGATAAAAAAATAAGTAGACATCAAGCCTCTGAATAAATTTTTCGGAAATGAATTTAATCCCGATTTATTTACCTAATCCCTATATCCACACGTAGGAGAATCTTTAACCCTTTAATGCGTAGTGTTGTTTTAAAACAACACTAATCAAAACCCAAATATCTCGAAAACACGTGGATATTTTTGAGCCATGTATTCACAAAAAATATTCTAGAGTTTAAAAGAAATTAGCTTATGGTATTTTTATTACGATATTTCAATTTATGTGTGAGATATCCAACAAAGTATGCGAAAAAATTGCAAAAATCAAATTTATTTATTCTTTTTTTGTAATAAGTAGTTTTTGGAAAATCGTTGTTATTTCTTCAGATTTGCCAATTTTAACAATTTTTTCAATCTCAATCTATCACAAACACCTTCTTGCGCCCAATTTACAAGGTTTTGAAGAAACTAGCAAAACCGTATTGAAATGAACTAAGAATTTAAAAAAATATTTTTCAACTTTTATGGGCCATAACTTTTATAATACTCAAAATAACAACTTCAAACCTGTTGAGTTTTGTTATTCGAATTAAAATGTAATTATTTCATAGAATCAATAACTGTAAATCTCATTTTAAAAAAGTCATGCATTAAAGGGTTAATTTTAATTCTGAGTCACTTCGAAATAAATGATCAGATCATCAAAAATAGAAATTCAAAACGACAATGTAAATTGAAAATGGCTCACGATTTCATCAAAAGTTGTCGGTACATAATTTTCGAGCTCGAATTTGTCTACTAGATTTACTCATTCAATTTTCTTGTACATAAAAATGATTTAATATTAGATACCATTTGCAACTCAGGTTATGTGCACGTTTTCGATGTATTATAACAAACTTTTTTTTTGCTGTGTAGGAAAGGTAGATATTGCCGGAAAAATTGCTATACTAGTGCATATTTTTGTGGATTAAGCATTTGAGAATGTTTTAAAACCAAAATGGATCCAACTGGTCCGAATCCGCTAGCCACACAACGAGGTTTTCGGAGTTCCGTATTTTATAAGCGCTTTTTTCTCCGGGTATCTACTTTTAACAGTTTTTACGTCCTGTTTGAGATTCTAAATCCTTTTTGAACGACAATTGTTCTTGTCAAGGTCTTTTGAAGGCATATGGAGGATCAAACCGATCAATTAATTGAAATACCTGAAGAAAATTACGTGTCCGTCTTACCCGACCTAACATTTTTTTTTTTCAAAAAGTTTGTTGCTCAAGCATGTTGACCAAAATTTGATGATTTTACTCCAGTTTGTCAATGAGAAGCCCAATCAACACTCTACAGTTGAAAACGGTTGAAGTTTCTGAAAATTTTGTGAGTTAAGGACTATTTTCTGAGTAGAGAATATTACATCAGATTTTGTATCGTCAAAGTTTTTGTTTGTTTAGTTTACTATTACGAGACACTGATTGCTTTAAATCAACAAATGATCTCGAAAGTGTTGATACACGTAGACAAACATGTTCCTATCATTAGATTTGTGCCAAACATTGTCGATTTTGAAAAATGGAAAGTGTCCGTCCTACCCGACTTAACACTGATCAAAAATCTGTACATTTTATTACTAAGAAGACAACTGTATGTAAGATAATTTTAAGATAGCGGGGACAACGTTAGCCCATATAAACGCCAATCAAACAAATTAAATGTCGTTTAGCACGCGATCAATATCCGAGTTTTCTAACTTACTCACTTAATGTTCCCGCGCCTATCCACCGGTGCATAGGGACGTGGTAAAACACCTCCACTGTTGACGATTCGGAGCCAGCGTCTTCACCTTGTCCCAGTCAAGATTCTCGTCGACAGTTCGGATTTCGGCAGCTAGGCTTCGACGTTCTCATCTCTTCGCAGCGTGTGCCCAATCCATCTCCACTTACGTGTCCGAATCTCAATTTCCAGCGCCCTTCGATGACACCGGCGATGTTGTTCCTCATTTGAGATCCAGTTGCCAGGCCACCAAGCGCGGATGATACTTCGCAGGCAGCGACTCACAAATACTAGCAGTTTCCGAGTCGTCACCGTATATATGCACCAAGCTTCACACACCCGTTCAAGAATACGGATTTGACGTTTAAGTTGAAGTGACCGCCAGATGTTCCGGAAACTCGCAATCGCGAATCGGGCCTTTCTGATCCGGGATTCGATGCCTTTCTTGGTACCACCATAGGGCTTTTACACAGTGCATTAGTATTAGTAAGCCGTTGGGCAAACAAATGTGACAGCCCCGTGGGAGATGAATACAAATTGCCGAAAGAAAATTATTTTTTGAAGAATTCATGAAAACTATTGAAAAGTTTCTTATGTACGATACATTTTTCAAAAGCTAGAACATTTTTTGACTTGTTTGTGATTTTTTTTTCTAATTTTGGGTGAGGTTCTTTAACGAAAATGAAGACTTTATACAGGATACGAGCGTTTTTAGTGGAAGCAGGACAAATATTGCTCAAGTTTCTTAATCAGTTTCTTGACGAAAACTCTTAATTTCATCTTCCTGGTTCTAAATTTTATATGAGAGACCCCAATACGCGAGTAAAGGATCTGGGGGAACCGTTTAATGTGCTTTACAATGATGGTTGGCTTGTTTTTCATTTTTGTTTTGCTTAGTTCCGCACTGATATCCGATAAAATACTCAGAGAATCGTTTCTAATTGTAAGCAAATGATCCGAAACATACTTTTTGAATGTTTTTCAGATAAATTTTGCATTCATTTAAGGGAAAACCATCATTTTGATGGAATTTTGCTTTTTCCGCATATAAAAACCCCTAATGTGTGCCCAACAGACCTCTTGTATGTGTGTGTAGCAAAAGCCCTATATTAGGCGTAATCTGGCTGCCTAGATACTGGAAGCACTTCACTTTCTCAAGCTGTTGCCCAGCTACCACGAAATTGAAACCATTTTCTGTGTTGATTTCCATCGACTCGATCTTTCCGACATTGACTTTGAGACCTGCTGCCTTGGAGTTTTCGGTGAGGTCATCGAGCTTGCTCTACATATCTTGTTATCTTTAGGTGAAAACAATATCGTCAGCCATTTCGAGGTCGATATGGGCACTGGACCGCTGCAAACTTTGTATGGAAATTTATAGTTTAAAATATTTTCCACCTCTTAAATTTTTTTTGAATATTTTTGTTGCTAGAAAAAGCATTGAAAATTTTGTAGACGACCAATTCAGTCCTGAATAAGTATTTTCCAGTGATACTTGACACGTCACTGTCATAATTTCGCCGTGGTGCGGTAGGACCTCCATTAAAGTAGTTTTATCCATATCCAAATAGGTACTCTAACCCGAAGTGAACCTCCCCAAAGATAAACAGTCCGTCCACAGCACAAATTTGAATTTTACGACTGTTTATTGCCGCATTTTTCCGCCGACCGAACCCAACCTTCTATGTAGCTTTCTTTCTCTGTGGCCTCCACTTTCAACAGGAGGTTGGAAATTTTATGAGCAGTTTTGCTGGCTTTCGTTCGTTCGTTCTAAAATTTCATAGCATTTCTCTCTGTTATTATTATTTGGTGGATCCCATCCCGGGCAAGGCCGAATGATATTCAGATGAGTGTGGTGAATCTTTGAAGACGAGCATCTTCGCGTGGTCTGTTTATGATCCCATTGTGGTGGCTAGAAACAGTTTTTTCTCTATCTTATTTTATTTTATAGTTAAAACTATAAAACGTGCGCAGTCCTCCTACTCTTCGAAAGGAAAAAAACCGACAACAATGAATGATGGATGTGATGCGGCGCCCTCCCCGTTGAAAGTGATCTGGAAACCGTTTACCTTTCGATTTCGGCTAAAGGGAAGAAAAAAAGGGAGGGGGCGGAACTGGGGCTGGACCCACCACTAAAGTACGACAAACGGTTCCGACTATCATTAGCGGCGCGGCGAGATTGATGCGGTTGACTGCTGCCGCGCTCTCCTGAGGAGTCATTAATCAATAAGCAGTTATAAGCCTAAGTATGAAGAAAGGCTTAAAGCGCGCACCGCCAAAGACTAGAGCTAACTAACAAACCTGACGAAGAATGGTGGAGCAAATCTGTATACATAGTAGGAATCTGATGTGTGGGAATTGGTGCAATTCAGTGATAAAAGTATACAATGAAAATAGATGAAAGTGCAGTTCCTAAACAAACTTGAGTGTTGAGGTATTTTCCTAAAAGCCATTGAAAACACATTGTGTCATTAAAATACATTTTTTCAATGTTTTCCAACTTTCCAACACAATCTCTACACTCTCCGCAGTCTAACCAGCTCATATTCCCATACGAAATCGCTATGCAATGAAAAAGGTTTATGAGCCTTTTTAAAAGGGGTTATTTCGAACCACTGACTGGACCGAGAATGAGGGTATTGGAAACGACTTTGCGTCAGGATCAAATGCCACAATCTAGAATGGCAATCATTTCCGGCATTCCGGCTCTGGAGTAGACAGGAGCAAGGATTCATTCGTTTGAATGAAGCTAGCAAAAAAAGCTAAAAAAGTTGAAATATTTAAAAGAATCAATAGCAGAAAGGGGGGAGTATTGATTAATATACATTTATGTATCAAATTTACAAAACTGCCTAGAAATACAAAATTGATAAAATTTACAAAATATACCAAATTGACAAATTGGAGGATAAAATCTGGTTTTTAGATGGCTAAAAAAAAAGATGGCGCACATGTTGATATTTTTTGAGTTGTTTTGTTCTACAGAACTGAAGCCAAACCAAATCAACTTAGGTTTTGGAAGTCAAAATACACCAATTGATGTCGCGGAGTTGATGATGTCAGACTTAAAGGAGATTTGAGGTCAAAAAATTGATCCCAAAGATATGCCAACTGACCAGTATTTAACATTGCAGAACTAATTTCGTCGGAATTGCAGAGTGTTTTTTAAATTTTCAAAACATTTGAAACACACTATGAAAAGGATTACTGTTTTAAAACATAACAAGTTGTAGAAATAAAAGGTTGTAGTAAGAAATATTCAACAAACAAGTGTACCTTAATAAAGGCTGGGGAAAAGTTGAAGAAAGTTAGTTCAGGAATAAATTAACGTAAACAAACAATACCTGGCTACAAGAATGAGAATAGAAAAGGTTAACTGAATAATTTGCAAAAGTTTGCATCAATCACTGACGTATATATAGCAAAATTAAGAGAAAAAAAAATATTCCGAAGGGTGTCCCAAAATAAGTCCAGATAGTGGTCCAAAATAGTAACCTGATGGTCCAAAATACCGACCAGAGCAATGATCGAAAAAACGAGTTTTAAGGATTTAATCTTGTTACATTGCAACAAACGACGATATGTTACGATAGAAAAATTCTTGATCTTTGTAATTACGGATGAAGCAGTAAAAAATCGTAACATATACTTTTTTATTTCATAAAATAGCATAGCCACTTCCCAAAGCGGTCCAAAATAGGTCCGATCCCATAGTATTTCGTGTTCCCAGGCGAGAAAAACAATCTTTGAAAATATTGAGAAAATAAAATAAGTTAAAATATGATGGAAGAAGCTAACTGTGAATTTGGCTTTTTCTTTACTAGATCAGCAACTTTTTTAGAACGAAATTCGAATTATATTTGGACACAATTCCGGGATCAGTAATTTATCATTTCATGCTATTCTACCACAAAAAATATGTTATTTTGTTCACAGCTACAGCAACAACAATTCGTGACTAGTTGGATACGTGTGAACAACTCCCACGGACAATTTTAGGGCGAGACCAAGTAGCTGAAAGCACCATTAAAGATTAAAAATAACTGATTTTCGGACGACCTTCCATCAACCCCGACCAACACTCCGGTTGAAAAAAAAAATCCACGCCCAAACACTGAGAACCTTACTTACTTCCAGTGTTATTTGGTTCAACTTTCTAACCTATCAATTCAAGTAAACTGACAGTCTCAAAATGTTCATTTTTACTGGCTCTAAAATCAAAAATTAAAAAAAAAATGGTCCGGTCCGGAAATCATAACCATAGAAGGAAAAAAACTGCTGCACAGTTTCTTTCAAATTCACAACAAAATACCTATTGGTATATCTGCAATAACCAAAAAATTGAAAATCCACATCACCCACATTCAGGGTTGCAAACATTTGTTTTCAAAAATCAGGGATGCCAATGTGTCTGATTTTTTAGGATTTGCCTGATTTTTCAGAGTTTCTGCCTTATAACCTGATAAGCCATTGAATTTCCCCGATTTTTGAAAATATGCCTGATTATGCCTGAATATTGTGAATGTGATGAAAAATGGTTAGTAAGGAACTGGATTAGGTACCATTGCTGAAGTTGAAAAGTGAAAATGTGGCTGAATCAAAGCAATCGAAAGATTCCCTTTAATTGTTATTTAAAAAGGGAATTAAAGGGAATCTTTCGATTGCTTTGATTCAGTAGAACCATTCAACCAAGTAGGCTCACAACACATATTAAAGGGTGATACGGTCAAAATTTGTTCAAGGGAAAACGCGTGTAAATCGGTGAAATCGTTTATTTAAAAAATCAAATTTAATTTCTTTTAAAGTTTAATTAGTATAAAATTCACGAAAAATATTCAGTTAGGCTTCCGCTTTTCCAAATCCGAATTGCCGGGCCTTACGCTCAGCCCCTGCCATCAGATTTTGTACAGCCATCTTGTCCACCTTCTTCGCCGCAGAAAGACAGTTTGCCTTGAACTGCTGCTCGTCCTTAGTAGTTTTTTTGGTCCTCTTTAGGTTCCGCTTGACAATAGCCCAGTATTTCTCAATTGGGCGGAGCTCCGGCGTGTTGGGAGGGTTCTTGTCTTTGGGAACCACCTGCACGTTGTTGGCGGCGTACCACTCCATGGCCTTTTTACCGTAATGGCAAGATGCCAAATCCGGCCAAAACAGTACGGAACAACCGTTTTTCTTCAGGAAAGGCATCAGACGTTTATTCAAACACTCATTCACGTAAATTTCTTGGTTGACAGTCCCGGAAGCTATGAAAATGCTGCTAATCAAGCCACATGTACAGATGGCTTGCCAAACCAGATATTTCTTCGCGAACTTTGACAGTTTCATGTGCTTGAAAATATCTGCTACCTTTCCCCTTCCTTTTGCCGTTTAAAACTCCTGTCCCGGAAGCTGCTTGTAGTCGCCTTTGACGTAGGTTTCGTCGTCCATTACCACGAAGTCAAAGTTCGTCAGCATCGTCGTGTACAGCCTCCGGGATCGCGCTTTGGCCGTCGTATTTTGTTTATCATCGCGATTTGGAGTCACTACCTTCTTGTAAGTCGGTAGTCCGGCTCGTTTTTTGGCTCGATGCACGGTTGTAGATGATACACCCAGCTTATTTGCGGCATCTCGGAGAGAGAGGTAAGGGTTTCGCTTGAAACTACCGGCAACTCTCTTTGTCGTCTCAGCGGCTTCCAGTTTTCGATTTCCCCCCGATCCAGTCTTCCTGGCTGTCGACAAACGTTCCCCAAACACTTAAATTACATTTGTAACGGTTGATTTGGCAACTTTTAGCGATTTTGCCAGCTTTGCGTGCGAGTAGCTCGGATTTTCCCGATACTTACTTACTTAATGATCCCGCGCCGATCCTCCGGTGCATAGGGCCGTGGTAAAAGCCCTCCACTGTTGACGATCCGGAGCCAGCGTCTTCACTTGGTCCCAGTCAAGATTCTCGTCGACAGTTCGGATTTCAGCGGCTAGGCTTCGCCGCCACGAGTTTCTGGGTCTGCCTCTTCTTCGATGACCTTCTGGATTCCAATCTAGCGCCTCTCTGCAAATCTCGTTTTCATCTCTTCGCAGCGTGTGCCCAATCCATCTCCACTTACGTTCCCGAATCTCGATTTCTAGCGCCCTTTGATGGCACCGGCGATGCAGTTCCTCATTTGAGATCCAGTTGCCAGGCCACCAAGCGCGGATGATATTCCGCAGGCAGCGGTTTACAAATACTTGCAGTTTTCGCGTCGTTACCGCATATGTGCACCAAGTTTCGCACCCGTACAGCAATACGGATTTGACGTTTGAGTTGAAGATTCGGATTTTCGTTCGTAGAAAGATCTGGCGTGACCGCCAGATGTTTCGGAGACTCGCAAACGCAAATCGGGCCTTTCTGATCCGGGTTTCGATGTCTTTTCTGGTACCACCATCAGGCGTTATCTGGCTACCAAGATACTGGAAGCACTCCACTTTCTCAACTTGTTGCCCAGCTACCATGAAACTGGAGGGATTTCCTGTGTTGATCTCCATCGACTTGGTTTTTCCGACATTGATTTTGAGACCTGCTGCCTTGGAACTTTCGGTGAGGTCGTCGAGTTTGCTCTGCATATCTGGTTATGTTTGGGCGAGCAAAACTATATCGTCAGCCAGGTCAAGGTCGTTCAGTTGCTCCATTGTTGAAGGATTCCACGGCAATCCTCGGTTCGGTGCACAGTCGATCGATCCAGTCAGAATCTCATCCATTACGATTAGAAAAAGTAGCGGTGATAGAATACATCCTTGTTCACTCCAGCAGTTACCGGGATTGGTTCGGACAAGACACCGTCGTGCAAGACCTTGCACGAAAATGCCTCGTATTGTGCTTCGATGAGATGGACTAGTTTCTCTGGTACTCCTCTTCGCCTTAGAGCCGCCCAGATGTTTTCATGGTTAAGTCGGTCGAATGCTTTTTCGAAATCAACGAACACCAGCAGAAGAGAGTCCTGGAATTCGTTGATTTGTTCCAGTATGATTCGTAGCGTTGTGAAGTGGTCCACATATGATCGTCCGGATCGGAATCCAGCTTGCCGTCGGAGTGTAGCGTCGATTTTCTCCTGGATCCTGTTCAGGATCACTTTGCAGAGTACTTTGAGGGTTGTACAGATCAACGTTATGCCTCGCCAGTTACCGCACTCTGTCAGGTCTCCTTTCTTCGGGACCTTTACGAGGATACCCTGCATCCAGTCGGCCGGGAATGTTGCAGTATCCCAGATGTCAGCGAAAAGACGCTGCAACATTTGTGCTGATAGTGCAGGGTCGGCTTTCAGCATTTCAGCAGGGATGCAATCGATCCCAGGTGCTTTGTTGGATTTCATGTTTTTGATTGCCGCTTCTATTTCAGCCAGCGAGGGCGCTTCCGAGTTGACGCCATTAATGCGACTTACTGTTGGCGCTTCGAGCTGCGGGTTTTATTGGCCATCGCTATTCGTGACTCGGAAGAGTTGTTCGAAGTGCTCAGTCCATCGTTTGAGCTGATCTGTTCGATCGGTCAATAACTGACCTGCTCGGTCTTTCAGCGGCATTCTTGCATTAGTCCTTGCACCACTGAGGCGGCGAGAAATGTCATAAAGTAATCGGATATCTCAATTGGCGGCGGCTCTTTCTCCCTCTTCGGCTAGGGAGTTTGTCCAGGCTCTCTTGTCTCGTCTACAAGCTCGTTTAACTGCCTTTTCCAGCTCCGCATATCGTAAGCGGGCGGCTGCTTTGGCTGACCCGGTACATGCCTGCTCAATTCCGACTTTCGCCTTTCTTCGATCATCGACCATCCTCCAAGTTTCATCTGACATCCATTCACTTCTTCTTCCACAAACTTTACCGAGAGTACCATGGCTCGTCGTGATAAAGGCATTCTTGATTCCACACCACTGTTCTTCGACTATTCAGTCTGTCGGCAGCTCCGAGGCTCGGGATTCTAGCTGTTAAACGTATGCCCTTTTCACCTCTGGATTCTCCAACCGGCAGACGTCGTATCGACACCCGACTTTCTCCTCGCACCGTTGGACACACGCGACTCTCAGTCGTATCTCGCCAAGAACGAGGTGATGGTCAGATGCAATGTCTGCGCTTCGTTTGTTGCGGACATCAAGAAGGCTCCTTCTCCATTTTCGGCTGATGTAGATGTGGTCAATTTGATTTTCTGTTCGACCATCTCGGGATACCCAAGTGCCCTTATGTGCTGGTCGATGGGGAAAGAGCGATCCACTGATCACCATGTTGTTGTTGCCACATAATTCTACAAACAGCTCTCCGTTTTCGCTCACCTGTCCTTGACCATTGCGCCCCATGATGCGCTCAAGGTACTGATTAACGGAGCCTCTCTATGCGTTGAAGTCGCCTAAGTGGATTTGAATGTCACCCTTTGGGATTTTCTGAACCACGCTGGTCAGTTGACTGTAAAACTGGTTTTTCTCCTGCAAATCGGCAACGTCATTTGGCGCATAAAACTGGACCATTGTGAGGTTTTAACCCGTGTTCTAAATCTGGCTACTATTATTCTCGGTTCCGATCTAATGAGGGCCGCCGCATGGGCCTGTGGGCTTAACTTGAAACCAACTCCTCGTTCCCGAGTAGCATGTTCTCCTCGTATGCCAGAATAAAGCAGGACTTGCCCGGACTGTGTTTTGTGTTTTCTAGCGTTAGGCCAACGGACTTCGCTCAGTCCCAAAATTTCAAGCTTAAAATGGCTTGCTTTCCTAGCATGTTGAGCCAGCTTACCTTGATGGGCATGGGTTAAAACGTTCCAAGTTCCAATTCGTGACCGTGTTTTCATGCTAAAAGTCGTCGCCAAAGTTCCAGGTCCAGATCCAGCCTACACCCAAAATTCAGCCTCTGTGCCAATGGCGTGTAGTCAATTTCATAGCATCATTGGTACAAGAAGATAACGCGACCGGCACTGATTCGATTTGCGCCCACCGGCATTAACCTCCCAAGTTAACCGAATTGCGTATGTCTGAATGAAACAAAATAAAAACGTTTTCGCGTCCCTCCCCATCGCATCACAAGCCGAAGAAGGATGGAAATAAATACCGGCCAACACCAGGCAGCCAGCGAACCGAGCACTGTGCGTGTGAATGTAGCAAAAGCAACAACAAAAACATCCTTCTAATTCAATCAACCGGCAAACACGGCTAAGCTGTGCGTGTGGATGTAGCAAAAGCAACAACAAAAACATTCCTTCAATTTACCGGCAAACAACACCGGCCAAGCTGCCCGGCTTTAGCAGCTGTGTATATGTAGCGTGTGTATGTAATAGCAGGCAGTAAGCAAAGCACAGTTCTCATTCAATGGGTTTCCCGTTCCTTCACTCCCGTTCCCTTTCCCGTTTCCATCTTAAGACAAAGGAATACCTTGAAAGGAGGCCAAACGCCGGGAAGCCGCCGTTGTACGTTTTTTGTGATTGATCGGTAACAGAAAGCCTATAACAAATATACCTCGTCCTGCATGAAGCTCGAATAGTACACTGGTTAGAATGTCGGACTGGCAAGACGATACAATTGGTGATGTGAGTTCGATTCTCACTACAGCGCTGTGGTTTTAATTTTTATTTTCATGTTTCTGGGATGAATTATCCAATAGGAAGGAAATCCCATAAAATGTTTTTCTTGTTTCGCTTGAATGTAGTGGTCATCATTTTGGTTGGGAGCCGAGTCCTTATGCCAGTTACGGTTTTTCAAACATACCGTCTTCGGCACAGTGCACATTTCAGCGCATTATCGGCACAGAGATTTGCTAAATAGGCATTGGATTTTTGCAACCTCTTCTATGGGTGTAAGGTCCCCATCTCGCGATGGGGCTGCAATCTTGGACAAAGCTCGGTTGTTGTTGAGTGATTCTTATTCAAAATTTTACGCTAAACGCATTGGCGCCATGAAAATTGAAAAAATAGGGCCATTTTGTGATAATCGCATTTTAAGTTTAAAATACAAATATTTTGTGTTTGGCAATATTGTACACGTAATTTACCAATGGCATTTGATTGACAATAATTTCAAGATCAACTTGAAGATCAATGATAAACAAGTTACAGCTGTTTAAATGTTTAGGACCGCTTTTTTCCGTTTAAAAATTATTTTGATCAACCCTCAATGATTAAGAGATTCTGCTCCACCTTACTCCGGATAGTGATCCGATCGAAGGATTTCTTTCGTTCAAGAAATCCTCCCCTTAGTCTGCCAAAGCCTTGAACTTCTGTAAAAATTCATGCCTGTTATGCATACACACAGACACACAAACACACACATTCTTCGCAAAACGGGGCCCCATCTGAAAACGCACATCTCGTAAAAGCTGAGCACATATGGCAGTTGTTTATGATTATGACAAAGGGCTCAAAGAAAGCAAAAAGGCTCCGGCGAAAAAGGCAAATTGTATCCGTATCCTTGTGGCTTTCTATGTGTGTGTGTGTGCGTGCGTATGTATGAGGTCGATGATGATGGTCAACGTTTGTATGTGTGTTCATTTCCTGCCACAGTTTTGCCAAATCCCCGACCAATACTTTCTAGGCTGTGTTGTTGGCCGGATTCGATTTCCGTTTGCTGGCCACTAGACTAGTTCACTTTTCGGCTTTTTTCGCTGATCGCAACGCCACTTACAGGGTTTGATCCTCATTCATTTTCAAGAACTCTGGCCGAATTTGAGCTCATTTGAGTAAGTTTCCAGCGTGCGCTAGAAGTTTTATTGAAAAAAGTCCATTTTTCTGGAAAATTTTCGTAGATGTGCTCTAGCAAGCTGTTGTTAATATAAAATTACTAGCTGACCCGTTGTGCTTTGCTACACCTTCCGGAAATAAATGTAATTTGTAAAAATTTATTCAAATTTAGATTTTAGAGAGCATTTTTTTAAATCAAACCTCATCATACTTCAGAACCAACAACTTTGAAATGAGTGCTGCAGCTGCAGTTCTGAATTGCAATTCAAAGATGGTATATATTATTTACTGAAACTTGATCTCTGAACTCGTTTTTCAAGATCTGAAATTTGTACTCTGTACCCAAAAAAACCTTTTTAAATATGGTCCCTTCTTTGAAAAGCTCTTTATCTTAAATTTACATGGGAGCTCTCCCATCTTTTTCAATTTTGTCCCTCACTGCTTGAAGAAGATAGGCAAATTTAACCGGCTCGATACCCAAAGAGCACTTATCATGGTAATGAAAAATATATTAAATTAGTTATGTATTAAATACAGTGCAAATTTCTTTTTTTCTAAATAAATTTACTACGGTAAACATATAAATATTTAAAAAAATATCAGTTGCATCACTAAATAAGCTCTCAGCGTTTTTTTTTATTTTCTCTTTGAAAGTCAAATATTCAAAAATGTTGGCAAAAACAAATTTCTGAGTTTACATTTGTCCCGTATATTGGGGCAAGTGTCAATGCAAAGCTTATATACAGATGCGTCAGAGTAATGGCTTTAAAATGAATTTAATACGAATTCCTGTTTTTGTTCTATCAAGTTTCACTGATATATCTGCAGTACTCCTGCAATATAAATTTATGTTTGTTACTCCACTTTTAACGAATGCTGTTCAAAGGGAATGACCTTCATTTACAAAGACATTTAAGAATTTTCAATATCCGCTGCAGTTTCAACATTCGGAATACCCCTTCTGGTCTTTCCATCATATTGAATCATTTTGAAGATGAATTTCTTAAAAGTTCGACGTTTGCCCTTGCCCCACCGTGTAAGTTGACAGAAGGGAATATTGTTTTTAACACTTTAAGGGTAAACTAAAAAATTTTCTTAAAAATTTTGCGTCCAGTTGAATATCAGTTCTAAAGTCTCGCTTTTCAAAAACGAAGCGGATCAAAAGTCTCTTTTATGCAGCCATGCAACACAAAAACACTTTTCATGTTAAGTACGTACTTGAATTGGTATGTAAGCAAAAAGTACGATGGTTTTTCAGAATTATTTAGAATAAAAAGCTCCCATTTTCATTTCTTAATTCGTTTCAGTTGTGTATTTGGGCCGAAGTAACAATTTCTAGAAGAAAACATAATTTTTAATTTTTTTAACCGAAAAAGTTGAACGTTTGAACATTTTCTAATGTTCCTTGAATGAAAAATCGAATGCTACCTACATTAACACGAACTAAATATGGAAGTATTTTTGCAAATCTTTCAATTGGTTTTGATTCGATTGATAAAATACCAATCCGTGGTACATCCAGATGTCATTTATTACCACGTGCTGTGTACAAATCAAATAAGCAAGAAAAAACACATCTAGGTTGCATATCGCCCCACGTGTTTGAGAAACAGGCGCCTTATTGTTAAATTTTCCAGCTATCAATGAACAGAGTGCTTTGGTTACCATACTCTTGCGACGACGTTTGCTCGCCCATGGAGACGAAAAACAAACCCCTCAAAGAAAATATGCTTGGTTGAGAAATACGCGCCAAAATATTCCTACTGATCAGTATGCTATGACTGGGTTACTTTCCTTTTGCGACGTTGGCTCGCGACGCCTCGACCATAGAGACGAAAAACAAACCGCCCAAAGGAAAAAAAAATCTCAAGAAAATGGATGTCATGACTTTAATTTGTTTCGAAAAACTACAAACTTTGTATGGAAGCCTCTCTTTCCTTAAGTCGGATGGAGTTTTGACTATTACAGAAACCATCCCCGGCCTCAAAAACCCTCAGATGCCAGTTTTGACGATGATCGGTTCAGTAGTTTCCGAGTCTATAGGGAACAGACAGACAGACAAACATTCATTTTTATATATATAGATGAAAAAAAAAAGCAAATTACATTCCTATGAACTTTAACCCAATGAATCAAGGAAACGATTGGTATTAAAAATAGAAAAAAAAATTTTAATTGAAGATCGAAATGATGTTCTGATTTTAAAATTTTCTGAACATTGTTGGTGGAGATCTGCGGTTTGATTTAAGACTATGTAATATTTTCAAGATTCATTTTTAATTGAAAAGCAGATTAAAAAAAACTAAATAGTTCGAAAAGAAATAATCTGTTCTGGCTACGATGGTTTCATGAGTTCATATCATTTTCTGGAAAATTTCATGCTGAAATAACTCAAAACCTTAAAAAATAAATGTTTTTTTTTGTAAATCGAAACTCTCAATAAACCGGGTATGATAACAGTGAACCTGTAAACAGTTTTTCGGTTAATAATTTTAGAAAAAGTTGAGTTTGTTTAGTCAGATTGTTTATTTGGGTCCAACCATTTCTAAATGAAGAAATAATGTATACATTTTATGTAAACTTTGAACGTTTGCATTCGCTCTAGTGTACCTTTTAACTGGAAATTCTTTTTAGATTATTGATAACTTACACATATGGTTGCAAAAAATTCTTTGCATTCGGCCTTTAAATAAACATCAATCCTATTTAATCCTTCTTAAAGGACAGGCTCTTGTTCAGTACATGTGTCTGTTCATTTTCAACGGATTTTGTTGTTGTTCTGTAAATTTAAAGGTGCTTGATTTATCTTCAGTTAAGCACATTTATACGTGATCGAAAAATGTTTCTAGGCGTATTGGATTATTCAATCGCACGTAAATCTTCCCACTTTCATATGCATCAGTATCAAATTCATGTTTTTCAGACAACCATTGCTGATTCAATTAACATGAAATAAAATCAGTTTTAATATTTAAAACCGTTTAAATGGTTTTGATTTGATCGGTAAAATATCAATCTGGGTCATATCTAGGCTTCATTTATTCATATGTGCTGTACAAATTTAGGAATCAAGAACAAAAAAAACACATCTAGGCTTCATATCGCCGCCACGTGCGTTGAAAGTATGCTTGGTTGAGAAATAGGCGCCCAAATATTCCCACTAATCAGTATGCTATGTCCTGGTTACTATCCTCTCACGACGTTTGTTCGCGACGCCTCGTCCATAGAGACGAATAACAAACCGCCCGCCCGGCGCCCAAAGTAACGAAAATCTCGAAAAAAAAATGGATGTCATGACTTTTATTTGATTCAAAAAACTACAAATTTAATTTTTACGGACAATTGAGGTGACTTTTTGTTAATTTTATTCGATATAAACCGATTCGCATTCCTACAGAATATTCGAAAAATAATTTCATTCAAATCGTTTTGGTAATTTCGGAGGAGTAGTACTACAAACACCGTTACAAGAGAATTTTATATAATAGATAGTTTTATAGTGCTCGATGATTGGTATGATAAGCATTCGTATGGACCTGTTTTAGATAATTGCCTAAATCAAACCGAAAAAATTTAAAAAATCATAAACTACCAACTTTTACAGAAAATTTACTTACAAGTTGAGAGTTTAAAATCAGTAGTAAATAGAAAAAAAATATTTTCGATATAAAATATTCATAAAAAGATAGCCTTATTTATAACCTTTAATTTGATGTATAACACTTAATTATCGCAACAGTACAAGCAAAGATATTCAAACATTCACATCACATTCTTTGAATCATAATGTTGTCTCCATTCAAGTTTTAGCATCATGCAACTTGCAAAACGTGTCATCAAGAGGACTTGCTTACAACTTGATCAAAGCGCGCGCTTTTTTTAACTCCTGGCCACGTCATGGGGTACTTGATTGAATAAAATATCCTTTCTTGTGCACAAGTTGGTGTGGAGCAAACTTGAATGAAAAATATTTTATCAAATCAAATTTGTTGCATAGATATTTGAATAACTTTGCTAGCACTCTGGCGATCATTAAGTGTTATGCATCAAATTAAAGGTTATAAATAAGGCTATCTTCTCATGAATATTTTATATCGAAAATATTTTTTTTCTATTTACTACTGATTTTAAGCTCTAAACTTGTAAGTAAATTTTCTGTAAAAGTTGGTAGTTTATGAATTTTTAAATTTTTTCGGTTTGATTTAGTCAATTATCTAAATCAGGTCCATACGAATGCTTGTCATACCAATCACCGAGCACTATAAAATTATCATTTTATATTAACAACAGCTTGCTAGGAACACATCTACGAAAATTTTCCAGAAAAATGGACTTTTTTCAATAAAACTTCTAGCGCACGCCGGAAACTTACTCAAATGAGCTCAAATTTGGCCAGAGTACTTGAAAATGAATGAGGATCAAACCCTGTAAGTGGCGTTGCGATCAGCGAAAAAAGCCGAAAAGTGAACTAGTCTACTGGCCACTGCTGGACGCATAAATCCAAGGATGAGCGTTCAATTTATGGGATTTATCTGTTTTGCGTTGCTAATCGTTGAAAGCAGAGGCTTAGTAACTAACTAGCTAGTAGCCAGCTAGCTGCCCGGAATCGTCCGGAGACTTTCATTCGATACATGCGAACAGATGTTGCCAGGGATGAACGAGGATTATAAGCCGAGAATTGGCCAACAAATTGATACAGTTTGACTATTTAGAATGGGGCTGACTGCCCGTTTTATCCTTCTAGCTCGTGAGGATGAATATTTATTGGCCGATGAGAAAATTAACATACAATTCTGGGCTATGCTACGGCCCAATCAAAATATTGGGCTTTGGCAACAGAAAACACGATTGACTTTCTTGAGAAACAAACGTCCTTGATTAAAGTTTCTATTTTCAATTGAAAAAATGTAATAAAATCTAAAGAAACATTTTAGAGCTCACGAGAAAAATTTTAAACTTCATTGATGTTTACAAAGCATTACATTTTTTCTTGGACAAAATCCCGCTATTCACACTTTTTACAGATTCCATCTGTCTGATTTCATTTTTTCTTCCACTTTGAATTGCGGTTTAGCTGCAGAGTGAAAAATAAAAATTATTAAACCAGAAAATGCATATATGATGGCCACAATCCAAAAATAAAATCACCTGAACAGCTAGACTACCTCGACAGCATATTATGTGGGCTGGAAAAAAAAAGAGATCAACACCGGATCTGAGCTTTCGACCACAATAAAGCACACACGCGTCAAGGAGAATAAAACTTGGAAACCGGATGGAAAAAAAATCAATTGAAACTGGCTTCACCACGTGGATTGCTGGTGCTGGTGCTAGTTCGAGTTGTTTTTATTTTTGCATCCTTAGTTCCATTAAAAACGAAACATTCAGACAGATTGAAAATAGTTTTAAATTAAATATTTCATTTGCAAAATGATTGTTTGATTAGAAATACATAAATTACCTTTTTTTAAATATAAAATATGAATAAAGCGTAAAAGTAGATTATTAAAGACAAAAAAAAGAAAAACCTGTAAGTGTCTTTGTCCAGATATTAAGTACAAATTTATTTGCTTATCAAATTTGAATATTTCGATTTCCTCAAAAACATGCGCTGCAGGCTGACATTGATTTTAGGCCTTGTACAAGGTTCCAAGCCGAAATTGGGCCAGTTCGGAACACGGGAAGTGATCGCTCAACAAGCCTGAAGTTTGCATGGGATTTTTAGACATTTTGTCCTAGAGAACTAACGTACAAGCTTAAAAATCTTCAGAAAAGTGTGTGAAAATTTAAAAGCTATCATCAGAAAAATACGTTCAAAATTGACAGGAACAGTTGTTGTGCCATTCAAAATTTACAAATCAACTTTTAAAGCGCTCAGTTTTCGAAACGGCGTAATCGGTTATGAACTCAGAAATAATTAAACCAATGCCGCACTCAAATATTCATAGACGGCTGCAATTTGTTGCTAAATAAATGCAATTAGAGCTAATTTTGACAATTTCACTTCCTTTATATTTGTGAGGCAGAGGCAACCAAATAACTAGCAGCTTTGAAATAAGTCCTTGCACTTTTTGAATGATTGTCGGAATCAGAGGACGCATCGAATGAGTCCAGTCAAATATCGGGTTACTTTCAAAGCGGGTAACTTTCAAGAATCACTTTTGCATTGTTCAAAAGTTAGTACTTCTAGTAAGATAGAACGCAACAGCAAAAAAGTTGTAATATATTTCTCATTATGCAACATGACGAATGTTTAACGAAACTTCATAAGCGATTTTCTTGAATCATGGCAAGTAGTTCATACGACCTCTTCAAAACCGATCAAAACTTTGTTATCAGTTTTATTTTGACATTTCTCTTTGGTGTGTTTGGAGACATCTAGTGACCCTGCCATAAAAGAAAAATTGGATCGAAAAAGTCGTTGGAATTTTTACACAAGTTTCATTGGCTAGCTTGTACGTCCGTTATCAGTGATTTTGTTAGGGAGGAACATGAAAAACCAGGTTTCATCAATATCGGCCGATTCTTTTGAATACGGTTTTAAAGCTTAAATTATGACAAATATTTTATCCGAAAACCACATTTCAATTTTAGCTATAATAATAAAGTTATAGGCATCAAAATGGGCAAAATGGGAACAACCGTTCGTCAAGAAGCATTCAATTAGTGGCATTTTTAGGAATAAACGATGAATTTATGACAATTTTTTAATCAGAAGTTTCAATAACAAAGTATAACTGAACCCGGTCTAGACTTTTAAAAACATCCAATTGCCGAGCATGTCTGATTAAAAAAAAGACCGATTAAAGAGTGTATTGATTTTCGTTACTCGCGGATCGCTGGTAACAGAGAAAGATTTGGTTCCGAATTCGTAAACGCCCCTTTAATCCGTTCGAAGCTTGTGGTACGTTTTAAAATCCTACGATAACAATTATAATAAACTAGCTGACCCGGCAAACTTCGTTAAGCCTTTGAATTTCGCAAAAATAATGAACATGTAAATGAGCAGAAAATAGGTAAATAATTGTTTACGCTCATGAAACTGGATTGTTACCTTCAAACGGAGTGAATCGACACAGTTTTTTGACTATTTTCGTAATACTACTGTCATATTATGGTAGTGCCTACCTCCAGGGGCAAAAATTTTCGAAGAAGATTGACTTCCAACAAAACTGGAAAGCGAATATCTTCTGGGATAAAGTTAAAAATCTATTTTCTTCCGTTTTACATTTTTTTTTCATTTACAGAGGATCCTTGACATCAATATGTTCAATCTGTGGTTCAATTTCTATTAACCCCAAGATAAGTGCCAAAAAGTGATTTGTTGAAATGTGTCGTCATTTTAAGCAGTTTTGATCAACTGTTGTCACGACAGGTAGTCGACACGTCTCATCTCAGCGAAACTCAACAGCAGGCCTGTGACATTTCGGTAAACCGGCATCAATGATGTTCGAAAATACAACCCGTAGAATAATAATAATAATTATAAAAGCTAGGTATGAAGATTAGGAATTTAGCGCCATTTCTAAGCTAGGAATGAAGAGTAAAAGTTGAACGCAGTCATATAAATTGCGAAACCATATTTCACTTTATTCTAAAATATATTTTCCCGTTACGAGAAAGTTAATTCGTTACCGTAAGTTGAGAAGATGAACATTGTTATGTGAAACTCTTTTTACAAAATTATCAAAATTACAGTAGTTCCTAAAGCACGAGAAAGTAGATAGAAGGTTCCGATATTAATCTGGAATGACCGTCGGTGATTAGGTGATCTGCTGAAAATGAATATAAGTGTATAAAAATTACTTTACAGTGATATAATCACAACAGGTTCAGGATTTCCAACGTAAGTCTGAGGCAGAGGTAGTTTTGAATTTGGAGGTTAGAACGATTGCACCAGAGATTGAAGTCGAACTATATAAGGAGGAGTTTCATCAAATAAGCATTAAACGTAAGCATTCTATATTATAGCTAGAGAGAAAACAAACTAAAATTTTGTAAATTACAGAAATAATTTAATACAGTCTTAAACGTATTAAACAATTGGAATTGTTGCTTCCCGGAAACTCCACATTAAATTATTTGTTTAATTCGTCCAAGATGCGTAGGACTACTAAATCGACAACCACCCTTAAGAACGGAGTGGCCTCTAAGAAGATCGTTCCAAAAGCCAACAATCACTGTAAGGCTTGCTCCAATGAAGACACCGACCAAATGATACAATGTGAATCCTGCGAATCTATGTATCATTACCATTGTGGGGAAGTAACACAGGAGGTGGATAATCAACCGTGGAGGTGTGCTGCATGCAAAGGAGATAATGTAAGTGTCATTCATGTTCCAAAAAATGTATCATTGCCCAAAACCCAAGCCAATTTAAAAGGTGTCACCATGAATACCCCCTCAGATGCAATCGGTACATCTTATCCTCCACTTACCACGAGAGAAATTGAATCATCCAAAAAATTTTCCCCCATAAATGCACCCATGTCCAAAATATCAGAAACAGTCGTTCCCCCCATCGCTTCTTTTTCGGTTAATCAGTCGCCCTGCCGTGTTGTGGAAAGCTCAAACACTCTAGTTAGTTCAGAAAGTTGTGCTCTAATAGAATCGAAAAGCGCAAATCCCAAATCGTTGATTCCTAATAATGCCAAATCTTCTGTTACCGGAACTATTCCTAAACGATCTGCTGCCTCTGCACAAATACCACTCAGCGGTCCCTGTAATCAAATTTGCGAAGTTCCTATAGGACAACGACCTCAACAACGAGCCCCCAGTTCAACAAAATCTTCAGTTCATCGTCGAGCTAATTTGGAACTGCAAAGATTGGAAGAAGTCCAACGATTGGAAGAAGAAGAGCATAGGCGTAAGATGGACAATCTTAACAAACGATTCGATTTGCTCTTAGAGATGGCTAGCAACTCGTCTCAGGTATCCGCCGATGGAACAGATGTATCGAATACTGATAAGGTAGCACAGTGGTTAGACGAATCAGGAAAGCCGGAACAGTTGAAGTCGTATGATGTCCAGAGACAACCAGATGATGAAAATGTTTCTCAGCTCGCTGTTGTTCAAAGACTGGATTGCAAACAGCCACGTCCAACAAGTTCAGTCCCTAACAATCGCGATCAAACGAATTATCCGACTATGCAACCCATTAGCGCTGGCCCCTTTATCCCACCACATCGGTCTACTCCGCAGAAGGTGGATACCCAAATGTCTCAGAGAAATTCCTACAATCACCATGATCTCTCCAGCAGCCAAGTAGCCGCTCGCCAAGCAGCTTCTCGTGAGCTACCCGGTTTCAGTGGAATTCCAGAAGAGTGGCCTCTGTTTATTTCTACATTCAGCACCACTACTCAAATGTGTGGATATACGCAGGACGAAAATCTCATAAGACTTCAACAATGTCTACGAGGTAAAGCGCATGAAGCAGTTCGGTGTATGCTAATGCATCCCGCCAATGTACCCACCATCATCTCCACACTTAAAATGCTGTATGGAAATCCCGAAGTAATTATTTTGAACATGGTTTCAAAAATTCGGAATTCTCCATCTCCTCTACAAAATCGGCTTGATACAATGGTTGAATTTGCTCTTTCTGTTAAAAATCTATGCGCAACAATTGAAGCGTGTGATTTAGATGAATACACTTATGATGTTTCCCTTTTGCGAGAACTGGTTGATAAACTTCCAACTACCTACCAAGTAGATTGGCTCAGATATAGGCGTACAATCACTCACACCACACTCTTGACCTTTGCTGACTGGCTATATGACCTCGCCGAGACAGTTTCACCAATTGCTAGATCTCCATCAAATGCACCACACAATATTAAACATAGACAATCTCCCGCGTTCCTAAATGCACACTCTGAGTCTGAAGGTAACTCCCCGACTCAATTTTTTGAAAGTCAGTTCTCAGAGAAACTTTGCAAAATCTGCAAAGGTGATTGTCCGAACGTCGAGAAATGCAAACGTTTCAAAGATTTTAGCTATAAAGCTCGCTGGTCTGTTGTCAACGAGCTAAAACTTTGCAAAAGATGCCTACGAAAACACAGAGCTCCGTGTAGATCACAAAAACTTTGTGGGGAGAATGAGTGCACCTCCAAGCATCATGCCCTGTTGCACAATTTCGAACGGAATGTCGCTGTAGCATCGGAGGTTCAACATACGTTGAATGCTCCTTCTACTTCCTATGCCAACATGCATCATAACAGCCACAACCATACATTGTTTCGCGTGATCCCTGTCGTACTGTATGGCCCCCAATCAAAGGTGTCAACTTACGCATTTTTAGATGACGGTTCGTCAGTAACGCTGATTGATTCAGCACTTGCCTCTGAACTTGGAACAAAGGGCAAAACTCAGTCGTTATGTCTACGTTGGACTAGTAATCAAACTAGAACAGAATTGAATTCACAAAACATAACGCTAGAAATATCGGGTACTAGTAGCCACTCACAAAAATATCGACTACAAGAGGTTCATACGGTAAAAAAACTGGATCTCTTCCATCAATCGCTGAACATGAAAGAAATGAGCAGGAAGTACAAACACCTAGAGGGCGTCCCAGCAGAGTCCTACCATGAAATACAACCTCAAATTCTCATTGGAAGCAATAACACTAATCTAGGGTTCGTACTTAAAGGTCGCGAAGGCCAAATCCACGAACCAGTCGGAATAAAAACTCGACTGGGATGGATGGTTTATGGAGGAGGCGAAACATCTAAATTCAAATTTACCGGCCACCACAACATCCAAAGGTGTCAATGTGAAGGAAAAAGTGATGAAGGGCTACACACAGCAATGCAGGAGTTTTTTGCAATTGATAATATGGGTTCTTCTAAACCATCCTTACTTCTTGAGTCAAACAATGATCGTCGGGCTCGAACAATTTTGGAAACAAGTCATCGTACTGCATCAGGTCGTTTTGAAGCGCGTCTCCTATGCTGCCGCTCATAGCAAGTCCGTCCCATTTGCATTTTCAACCTTTTTTAGTTTATCGGTGGAATCAACTTAAAATTAACGGTAGTTTCAGAAAAAAACTTTTTTTTAAGTACTTTGTTCTGATGAACATTGAAAAAAACCTCAAGTAAATTTGTCCCATCGTAAAAGTGATCGCAAGTCGGTCCCATCGAACAAATCATCGCATGTCGGTCCCAAAGCCAAATTAAAGTGAAAAACGACCATGTAGTGTGCTTTGAAGTATTACGTTGCTGCTGTAATAATTGCATGTGGTGTCTCCAGTGATATTGGCTATGTTGCAGAGCAACGCGTTTGAGACCTGCAATTTCTTACATTATATCAAATTAAAAAAGTTGTTAAAGTGAATAAAAACAGTGCTGAAAGTTTGCTTGTTGCGCTAGATATGAAGAAACTGTTGCTGAAAATTTATGCGCCTTAAACAACATCGCACCACGAAATAAAGTTCATCACCTGTTTCAAAGTTTTGAAAATTAAAAAATCTGGTTAATATGATTTATCATTTGTATAAAATTTTAGAATATAAAAAAAACCCACAAAGCATTCCAAACTTTTCATGTAGTGTTAAAAAAGAATTTATTATATAAAACTTAAAACTAAACAAGCAACAAAATTTATTTAAGCTCTGGAAGATTATTCCAAAAACGCCTTTTTTCAATGCTTATTACTGGGAGAATCGTTTTCACCAGAGACTTTTTGCGATCCGGTTCAATCCCAATAGGAGTTTTCTGGTACAAAAGATTTTCCTCCAACGAAAATCCCTCTGAATTCACCGTTTTCAGCTGTTTTCTTGTAAACAATGAACATTCCATCAGTGAATCTTCATCGTTGATCGAATCTCCATAATGAAGCTTTAAACTTCCTTTGGTCAACACAACTCGCCGTATCTTTTCCATGTATGGTCGTGGATTGCAGTTTTTTAAAACATATTGTGAAACGGTAAATTTAGTTTTGAAAAATAGTTCGGGTTTCATGTCGAGAACTTCGGTACATTTTTTTGCCGATCTGACAGTATTACAAAAGTCTTCGTGGGTAATAGGCGGATTTTTCTTCATGCTGGTTTCCACTGCTGCATGGAAACTATCAGCCGCCATGAAAGTGTGTCCACTTTCGAAATACTTTAGTTCAAGTTTCTCAGTTTGAACAGTTTTTGAGTTGATTAAAAGAATAAGATGGAGAAACATGTTCCAATTTTTGTTCTGGGCTGAACAGTTATCCAGCCATAATGTGAGACATTTCGCATTTCTAAATTTGCTAATGACGCTGTGAAAGCACGAAAGGATGTCATTAGCAGATCGTCCTGCGATAGATTCGTTCCAAACGCAAGCAACAACAGGAACGGAATGGGCGTATTTTCCTACCGGCGCAAACGTTTCATTGAAGGCTGATAAGCGCTGTGAAAACACGATTGACTTCAAACCGTCAAGTCGAGGAAGCTGGATTACCTGTAAATAAATTACAATAAATTTTATTTACCTAAAGATATCGAGAGAATAAATAAAACAATTACCTTCTGTAAATCAACAGCAAGAACAATATGGTTTGGTTCAACGACTTCGCCATCCTTCCTGTATGCTGCCCTGGATTGCTCTGCGTATCGTAGATGCGTTTCTTGTTTTTCGCATAATAAACAAGAAATCCCATCGGTTGAAACAGTGTGAGCAGAATCTTTCTTGTGCTGTTCAGCCATCACACAGGACTCGCATTGCTCATGCCCCAACTTCACGAGGGATATGTTCAATTTTTTGAGTGTTTGGCAGTAAAATCCATAACTGACCTTCACATTGTTTGTATTATCAAAATTTTTGAACATTCCCTTTTCCGTGAGGTCGGAAGGCAGATACATGCGGTTAGGTGCATGTTCCCGTCTGTAGTGTGAGATAGTTGGTTGGTAACTTTTGATATGGGCAGCAACTGCATCACGCTTGGTAAAAATCCGCTCATGCTTTCCTCGTTTGCTGACCACTGCTCCATCAGCATCAAATTTAAATGCACGGTAGATCAAATTTCTGTAGTTAAAAATAAAATTTTCAA
This sequence comes from Uranotaenia lowii, assembly GCF_029784155.1. Lineage (NCBI taxonomy): Eukaryota > Metazoa > Arthropoda > Insecta > Diptera > Culicidae > Uranotaenia > Uranotaenia lowii. The sequence goes on from NC_073691.1 coordinate 78,903,515, forward strand.
TCATAATATTAAATAATTAAGCAAAAGAGGTCCTTACCCACAGTCTTCTCCATACCCTAGAGTGTTCAAAAAAAACTTCCGGCAGACCGAGATAAGTTCTCCACTAGCTGATTTCAGGGCACACAAAAAGTTGTGCTTTTTAATAGCATCCTTTTCGATGAAGCGGTTCTGTCTCCGCCTCTGAACAGGAACTTGCTGAACCCGTTCTCGAATCAGCATGTATTGTTCAGCCATGCTGCTATTAAAAAAAGTCAAATTTTCCTGTGTCCTTTCATCTTTTGAAAGCTTCTCGGAGCACCTGTTCTTGCAGTTGCAGCTAACCAGTTTTACTACATGGTTCATACGCCGTCTCTTGGCAGCCTGTTCTGCTAAAAGTTCTTTTTGCGTTCTTTTCCGACGAGTTGGATTCTCGTCTTCCGAATCCGTTAGGTCCTCTAATCGATGAGAGCCCGTGAAATTCAATCCTGTGCCTCTGTTGAATGTTGATTGCGAATATAAAAAAATAACAATATTCCATTCTGTTTATATGTACATACCTTTGAGAAGAAGGGACAAGTGGTGAAGGAATGGTTCCGGAATTGTATTCGTCATCGGAACTTTCTCCAGAACTCTCGTAGAGTTTTAACAGTTCTAGTCCGGACATTTTCAATTGCTCATCTAAACTGACGTGGCAGAATTGCATCTCTTACAGACTGTTTTTTATTTGCTCTTACAGTTGGCTATGCAATGGGACTGACTTGCTATCATTCTTACTAGATATCTACCGTGAAAATAATAGCAAGTGCGTCCCACAACATAATTCTCCATCAAATTAAACAAAATTTTGATGCTTTTGCTCAACTAATGATGCAAAAGTATTTGTTTGTCACGTAAGAAACAAATGCTCTTGATTACCTCGATTAAAACCTCATGAAAGTATGTATATACTCAAAACAAGTTTCAAATTTCAATTGCTGTTTTCTCAACTTAACAAAAACGCAAATGGGACGGACTTGCTATGAGCGGCAGTATGGCGGTATGACACATTTGAGCTTCCGAACAGCAAGCCACTTGCCCTCCGTCGTTTGCAGTGTTTGTCAGCCAGATTTAAACGAGAACCATTGTTAGCTAAAACTATTCGCGAAATGATGCAAGACTATTTGTCAAAAGGATACATTCGAAAGTTGTCTGATGCTGAGCTTTTAGAAAAACGCCCTAAAGTTTGGTATTTGCCAATCTTTCCAGTGATTAACCCCAATAAGCCTGGTAAAATACGAATAGTATGGGATGCCGCAGCCAAAGCTGGAGGCGTTTCGCTTAATGATTTCCTACTAAAAGGCCCAGATCAAAATTCATCACTCAACGGCGTCCTTCTCAGATTCCGAGAAAACCGAATAGCAGTGTGTGGTGACATCCGCGAGATGTTTCACCAGGTGTTAATTTCTAAAGAGGATCAGCACTGTCAACGCTTTCTTTGGGCTGACAACCCCTCAGATCTGGAACCAAGTACCTACGTTATGAACGTTATGACATTTGGAGCATGTTGTTCACCTAGTATTGCTCAATATGTAAAAAATCTCAATGCGATGCAATACGCAAGAATGTACCCGGAAGCAGTCGACGCAATCCTCGAAAATCATTATGTGGACGATATGTTGACCAGCCTTGAATCGGAAGCAGAAGCAATTAAGCTAGCGACGGAAGTACGCTACGTTCATGCGCAGGCCGGATTTGAAATGCGCAACTGGATTTCGAATTCTCCGACAGTTATGGCAGCACTCAACCAAAAAAATTCTAAGGAAAAACGTATCGATATCAAAACAGAAACAACCACTGAAAAAGTTTTAGGAATGTGGTGGTGCACTGAGTCAGATTGTTTTACATACAAACTCTCCGCCAAACACGATACAGAGCTACTAGCGGGAAAGCGAATTCCGACCAAAAGAGAAGTTTTACGAACTCTTATGTCAATATTTGACCCACTCGGCCTCCTTTCTCACTTGTTGATTTTTTTGAAAATTTTGCTCCAAGAGATTTGGCGAACTGCGATTGGATGGGATGATGAGATACCTGACAATCTGTTTCAAAATTGGTTGCGTTGGCTTCGTGTCTTACCCAGCGCTCAGAAAGTTCAGGTTCCTCGTTGTTATCGATCACTAGTAACACTGGATTCTAACACTATCGTACAGATACATACCTTTGTAGATGCTAGTGAACTGGGTTATGCTGCTGTTGTTTACCTCAGATTTCAACAAAACGAAACCGTAGAATGCAGGATTGTCGGAGCAAAAACCCGAGTTGCCCCGTTGAAATTTCTGTCCATCCCTAGAATGGAGCTGCAAGCAGCGGTAATTGGTGCTCGTTTCACAGATTGTGTTATAAAGGCCTTGAAGTTGCAAGTTCACGAAAAAGTCTTTTGGAGCGACTCACGAGACGTCCTGTGCTGGATAAGGTCCGATCATAGACGTTATTCTCACTACGTCGGTTATCGGATAAGCGAAATCCTAGACCTTACGCAAATACAAGAATGGAGATGGATACCAACGGATCAAAATGTAGCAGATGATGGTACAAAATGGCATCGTGATCCAGACCTTTCCAATAGCAGCAGATGGTTCATAGGCCCTGAATTTTTGAAGCAAGATGCCGAAATGTGGCCGACTCAACAAGTTAAGGGAACCACAAATGAAGAACTACGCAAACCTGTCCTCAATCACCAAATTATTCGTATTTCAGAACCAATAATGGATTTGCATCGGTTCTCATCATGGAACTTTGCTCGGCGTACTGCTGCTTATGTGTTGAGATATATAAAAATCCAGACCTGTCCAAAGAGCAAACGGAAATCGCTTGGGCCACTTTCTAGAGAAGAATTACAATTAGGTGAGACAGTTCTATTTCGCCTAGCACAACGTGAAGTTTTCACAGAAGAAATCTATAAACTGTCGTCTACCCTTGATTCCGAAAAACGCATCCCAAAAAGTAGTAAAATATACGCGTTGTGGCCTTTTTTGGACAAAAATGGAGTTCTAAGAGCCAGGACACGCATCGGAGCATGTGAAGCTGTGAGCATGGATGCTAAGAATCCTGTGATTTTGCCTAAAGATCACCATGTTGCATGGTTAATAGTACAATTTTATCATACTAAATTTTATCATCGTAACCATGCAACGGTAATAAATGAAATACGCCTGAAATTTCGCATTGTTCCTCGTCTAACAAGTCTTTACTGGAAAGTCAAAGCAAATTGTCAGGTGTGCAAGAATCTTCGAGCCGTACCTTGTCCACCACCGATGAGTGATCTTCCCGTATCACGACTTTCACCATTCACGAGACCCTTTTCTTTCACCGGGATAGATTTTTTTGGACCCTTGTATGTAACAGTCAAACGGAGTACCGAAAAGCGATGGGGTGTTTTAATGACATGTCTTACTGTAAGAGCTGTGCATATCGAAATTGCCCACTCTATGACAACGAGCTCCTGTGTCATGGCAATTCGTAATTTTATGGGAAGGAGGGGGGTACCGATTCAAATGTTTAGTGACCGTGGGACAAACTTGGTAGGAGCAAGCAATGAACTTTTGAAGGCACTTAGAGATGTAAATCAACACGATATGGCTCAAGAGATATCAAGTCCAGATACGTCGTGGTCCTTTATTCCACCGGCATCACCCCACATGGGCGGTTCGTGGGAACGAATGATTCAAACCGTGAAACGCAACTTGAATCAAATCAAACCAAAACATCAACTCACAGACGAAATCCTTAGAAACTTACTCATTGAAATCGAAAACACAATCAATTCGAGACCGCTTACTCATATTAATTCGGAAGGTTCAGATGTTCCCGTCCTAACCCCTAATCACTTCCTGCTGGGATCATCAAACGGATTAAAACCTGCGACAACCTTTGACGACAGTATTGCAGCACTTCGAAAAACGTGGCGGTCTTCACAGGCAGAGGCCAATGTATTCTGGAAGCGATGGGTTCGAGATTACCTACCGGAACTTACGAAGCGGTCGAAGTGGTTGGATCCTGTTAAACCAATACAAACTGGGGACATTGTGCTAGTAGTAGATCCTGATCTACCAAGGAACTGTTGGCCAATGGGAAGAGTGATATCAGCGGAACCTAGTAACGATGGGGAAGTTAGAAAAGCGGTTATTCAAACATCTAATGGAATCTATGAACGTCCTGCTGTAAAGTTAGCCGTTCTCGATGTCCGACGTGAAGAAGAAGTAAACCATTGAAATGGCATACCTGGGGGGAGTGTCACGACAGGTAGTCGACACGTCTCATCTCAGCGAAACTCAACAGCAGGCCTGTGACATTTCGGTAAACCGGCATCAATGATGTTCGAAAATACAACCCGTAGAATAATAATAATAATTATAAAAGCTAGGTATGAAGATTAGGAATTTAGCGCCATTTCTAAGCTAGGAATGAAGAGTAAAAGTTGAACGCAGTCATATAAATTGCGAAACCATATTTCACTTTATTCTAAAATATATTTTCCCGTTACGAGAAAGTTAATTCGTTACCGTAAGTTGAGAAGATGAACATTGTTATGTGAAACTCTTTTTACAAAATTATCAAAATTACAGTAGTTCCTAAAGCACGAGAAAGTAGATAGAAGGTTCCGATATTAATCTGGAATGACCGTCGGTGATTAGGTGATCTGCTGAAAATGAATATAAGTGTATAAAAATTACTTTACAGTGATATAATCACAACAGGTTCAGGATTTCCAACGTAAGTCTGAGGCAGAGGTAGTTTTGAATTTGGAGGTTAGAACGATTGCACCAGAGATTGAAGTCGAACTATATAAGGAGGAGTTTCATCAAATAAGCATTAAACGTAAGCATTCTATATTATAGCTAGAGAGAAAACAAACTAAAATTTTGTAAATTACAGAAATAATTTAATACAGTCTTAAACGTATTAAACAATTGGAATTGTTGCTTCCCGGAAACTCCACAACTGTCTTTCCTTTTTCGCCAAAATTATGTTTGAAATTTTCTTTATCGTATAGGTACCAAATTTGTAGAAATGGCACAACACTTTTCATGGTATGAAATTTCGCGATTTTTTTTATGCTGCAAATATATAAATATCAACAAATTTTCATATACCATTCTATTTGCTTTTGATATGTTCTCTGTATTAAATAATCTCCTCTTAATTTTTAAAATCATCTTTTTTATATCGACTTTAACTTTATCATATTTATCGAGAAATGGATGCTTCAGCACTGAACAAAGAAAATTAGAACATTCAATATATGTGTATGAACATGGAATTTTTATTCGCAGCAATTTCATATCAAACGATTATGAAATCTTTTTTTACTTTGAGATCTTGAATTCAAAATCAGAAATGAAATTCAAAAAAGTCTTTGCAAATCTAATTCAGTTTTCATTATCTCTGTTTGGATCTTGAATCATATTTTCGTCGAAACTAAAATTTTTATTTTCCAAGCTTCTTGTGTTTGAAGATGATATTGAACCAATTATCTGTTCTTGATTTCTGATACTGAGTGTTGGATCAAATTATAAATTTTATTTTTACAAAGTCAACCCTATTTATATCCTTAATTTCGTTTATTTTTTTAGCACCTTAGTATGAAAGGAAGAAGTGGACAGTATCTAACATTTCCTTGGTTTTCTGATGAAATTCACATAGAATTACAAAGTTAATATCATTCTATTCTCGAATTAACTCATTACATTCTTGACGTTTACAAAAAAAACAAGTAAATCAATTTATGGTCGTCTTATTCTATTAATTAAAAATTAGACGTTCTCTTGGTGTTATACCATAAATAAGAACAGAAGATTCTGTAATGGAATATTTCATTGTTATCTATTCAGTTGTTTTGGATTTGTCAAAACTTCCACAGTCATACGTAGAATATTATTTTTCTTGAATAATATGACAGTCTTTCATTTAACCGGAAAATAAACAATACTAAATAACGGAGTAAATAACGGAGTAAATAAAAGAGATCAGATTTTTTCCCGCGCGTATCCTGGTCAGGCAAATTTATTCTATTTAAAAACCTAACAATATCCGGGTATTTGATTTCAAAATTGTCAATCCAACATCCGAGCAATACCAAGCAAATTTGGGCTAATTTCAGAAACTACTCAAAAAAAAAGAATTAAACCGAATAGCACTTTAATAATTTTTTTTTCTTCGAAACACATCAGAAATTTTGAATCGTATTTTAAGCATCCAGAAACCGTGCATGATTATTATGTTAAAAGTTGCTCAAAAAATTTCGTTTTAGTACGCAAAATTTAAAAAAAAATTAACTTAATAAAAGATTATTTTTTATTTGGCAAATAAAATGACTAAATCCGGAAAATTCGGGTTTTTTTTTATCAAAATACGAACAACCGGGCTGGACAATTTGACCGGGCCCTTTAAATTTTGTTTTATCAATTACCTGGTCAAGTCCGGGTAAAACCGGACAATCCGGCTAGCTTTGGGTAAATTAGCTTAAAAATGTCAAAGTTGCCTTGATGCTGAAGCAAAAATGACAATTTTCGAAAATAGGTATACTCCATGCCGGCTTATTGCGTTCTTTTTTTTTCACCCCATGCGGAAGGTGAACAATTACATGCAGCATGCTTGTCCAACACCTCGCAAACAGAACAGAACAGAGAACGAATTACACTTTTATCATTTCGGTTTCCGAGTGCACTGCTCAGCCGATCAACGTTCACTTATCTTTTTGCCGAGTGCGCCCGATTGCGGTTGCTCCGACGGTCGAGTGGACGTCGCTCGCTCTAAAGAAAAGAGAAGGAGCTGGCTAGAAAATTGTGCTCTAGCGACGCTGGTGTGTAGCTCAGTGTATCCAGCCAGAAAGATTTCAATGCAGGAATGTTTTCTTCAAAAACGTCGTTATGCAGTGCTGAACAGTGCTTCAGTTGAAGAGGTCCAATGTAGGTTTATGTATGAACTATTTTTGTACGTAGCCGGGCCGGGCACTTCCTGGCAAATTGTTTGAAAAACGTGGTGAAAAATCTGAAATTCTTCATTCCATAAACCGAGCAATATACGGCCAAATCTGAGGAAATTCCAGACATTCATCTAGTGAAGAAAAACGACTTACATTTTTTTTGTCGCAACACATCAGCAGTTTCAAATTGATGTTTAAAGCATACGAAGGAAAGTTTTGGTTTGATTTTTGATGAAACAAACTTTCACAAATCCAATTTTTGACAAACAATTTTAAACTGAATTTGATTTTCTTGTTTCAGTTTCCAAATAAACTGGATAAACTGGGCAAAATCCAAGTAGATTTTTCACAATATCCGGGCATCCGCAAATTGCTGTATACTTAGGTTTATGTACTTTTAATATCGTACGCGGGTAGCATTAATTTACAAAAGCAGCAATTCGAAAAGTAACATTATATAATTTATCCAAAAATCTTTGTCTTTAAAACAAACCGTGAACATTACGCAGGGATCTGGGACAAATTTTAGTAATAAAACTTCAAAACTTTCACAAATCGTAAAATTTAGGATTTATCTTCCTTAACCGCTATGCTTTTGATATTTTTTGACCGAAGAAAGCTTTCGTAGCTAATCATTTGTCCTGGTGCAGAACATCAATATAGAGAAACTCGCTGAGGAATGAAAAGATAGGTGTTTTGGGCAAAATGGTTCATTCTCATATTTTGATATAAAATTTAGAGGCGAGAGATTAAAAAATAGCGCGATAATAACAATAACTTTTTGTAGAGCATTTTTCAAGTATTTTTTTTAATTCAACCGTATTTCCTTGGGTTAAGATTGTAGAACTTTGATATGTTAAGCAAAGTTGTATTTTATTGAAATAAATAACTTTGTAGAAGAAACTTAAGCTCTAAAATGCTTAACAAGAAAGTCATGATTTATATCTCGCTATTGGTGGACTTCTTAACTTTATATTTCATATCAAAATATGCGCTTTGTTATAGAGAGCAATGTTGTCGAAAACATCAGCATTCTATCTTAACTACCTTTGGCGTTATTAATTTAGTTCCGTTAGATTTATGTTCTGCATTGTAAATTCTGACGCACTTCCAAACTTCGATCCAGACGCAACCGATGAAGACAAACCGAGTTTTCTGTAAAGCTTCTCTTTCGCCCGAGTGCGAACGAATTTATCTGCACCGAGAACGCACTTCATCAGTTTGCTTGCTTCTCTTGCCCACACTTGGGTGGACGCTTGGTCGCTCTGGAGGTAACGAAGCATTTTTTAAAGATTCTCCGTTTGGGAAGAGCACAGTGAAAAAAATACACGCTCTTACTCTGAACGGGCAAATCTGAGGAGCGATGCCAAGCATGCATGCAAGTTTCCATTTTACTGGTGCCACGTGAAAAGTACACTTGCAACGAAAATGGGCGCCAAAACTTCCTATAGAGAGATGGATGAACATCAGTAAGCCTTGATTGCTTTTGGCGCCTTCCTACTCTGGGTGATTCGAATGAAAAAAAATGGAAATTGGGTGCCATGACTTTTATTTGATACTAATAAAAACTAAAAATTAGTTTTCAAATTCCATAAAAACATTTTTGAAATTATCTCTCCGTTGTGTTATTCTTCGCGTGAAGACGAACACAACAAAAAAATCGCATGCAAATCGGATGATCCAGTGAAGAGTTTTGCGTGTTCGCACATTTCGGTATGGTCTGTCTCTCTCCCTGTTTTATATATATAGAAGTAATGTGAACATATTAGGATAACTCTTTCAGCTTACGTTCAGTGACCTTTCTCGTTCTTTCCACCTGTCTACACTGAACAAAATCGGGCTATAAGCATTATCGGGAATTCTACTGTTTTTGCACTAAAGGAAAATCCAATACTTTTTAAAGACTGGCATGCAACAATGTGATCATTATTTCCGATTGATTTTATCGGAAGTTCTAATGAAAGTAAAAAATATTCGTTCTAATATGTTCCATTATAAATATGGTGATAAATTGTCGAGGGCTCGGGGTAGCAGTGGGTGATTCCCAGACATTAAACGATGCGAACACCAACTCCAAATTTTCGGGTAAGTTATTTAGCTCACTTTTTACGGTCAAATGATGACAACTCGCACTTGCAGTTCAAACAATTTATTTACACAATTCACTAAACATTTATTATGGACTTTAAACGAACTTTAATAACTTATATTTAATTTATTTCTAACACTTAACAATTATTGCGACTGTATAACAATTTAGAAATTAGCGGCCTGGCCGTCTTGTCGTCGTGGCTGAACAAACTGAAGTGAAGTGATCGCTGGAATGGCGTTTCGGAAAACCCAAGCCGATCTTCTTTTCTGCTGTCGAATAGAACGTCCTTTTCATCCGCTAAAACAATTCGCGGCTTTCATAACGAGACTTCTATAGTGATGAAATATTTCGCGCGCCACGCGCGCCGCATCCTACTACGACGTGTCGAAATCCTGCTGACTACCTCGCTGCTCGATTACCATGCCTGAACAATAAATAATGCTTAGTGCACGGAGTAAAATGAATCAAATATTTCAGTGAAATTTAAAATGTTTATTTTTCATAAATAAGTGTATTTTGCATTGAGATTTATTAAAATACAATGATTTACAAGGTCGAACATTTTTACATCACAAATTATATTCTTATGCTACCTGATTACAGTACGATTGTTATCTGAAAACAAATTGTGAAATAAAAACAATTATTTTATATCAACACACAAATCATAATTCAATCAATATAACAAACTTCTGTACGGAAATTTTGTGCCGATTGTGCTCGAATAAAAACAAATAGGAAAATGCATGATGATAATGATTATAAAATTTAATCGATATTTCTTCCCAAAGATTTACGGGTTAGTTTGCTGTGACATAAATAATATAATAACGGAAATATAAACTATAAACTGTTTAATTTTTTTTCATTTAAATATTTCATATTAGGTATTGAAATTAAAAATCATCAAGTATATCTTCAATACTCCTATGTGTAATTTTGAAAACAAATTAAAGTGAACAATACGGGAACAATTGAACTTAATAAAGAAGTAAAAATATTACAATTTTTCCTGATACCGTTACCTGCACTTATCATTAATGGCTGCTGGAGGCTGATCCAGCCTATGTCAAATCTAGACATGACTAACAAATCCAGTTGCTTTCATTTTTGGGACACATCAAGAAAATCCATCGAGCAGCAAAATATTGGAAGGATGAACTGCGGCGGAACTACTTGTCCTCAGTGACGGGTACTGTGCAGCTTTGGTCCTTAATGACGTTAACCACACTCGCTTCGACTGCGCTCAGATCTCTCTGAATCCAGGAAATAGTTGTGCTTTCTGTCGAGGGTTATGAAAACGGCTATAGCACATTAGAATAGCACCGTAATCGTTCTTGTGTCGAATGACTCGACTGATGATTCGATTTATAGCAAAGGGGCGTGTCCAACGAATACCTAAACGAAAATTGGAAAAAAGGTTTGATACATAATTTTTATTTAAAGGAATATTTCAGATACCCACCACTCATCGCCTGAACTATTTCCACTCTCTCGCGTCCGAGCTTCTTCGAAGTGGTTTTCCTTAATATGACACGAGCGTCTTTGAGCAGTGGAAATGGTAGAAATCCTTAACTATCACAGCTCTGCCATTCATGTCAGCCCAGTCAAGCCCTTCGAAAACTTTCCAAACTTCGAAGACGGCCAAAAATATGACTTCTTGCCCTAAGAGCCTTCTTTCCGTTAGTAGTTCTCAGTCATGGTGTGATGCTGAGTGCGGACCTGTCGGCTTGTTTGTTCAAAAACTTTTCCTTTCCAAATAAATTTTGTATGACTCAGCTGTGTCCAGATGCGATCAGTTTCCTTCAACGATTGATGACATTTGTTGAACAGCGGAAACGGAGAAAAAAGAGAAAACGCCACCAAGTATAATTGCACAAAAGGATTAAATTATCGGTCCAAGACTATGCACATACTTTGCATAGCTGGAGTTCAAAATCTTCCTATCCGCTCTTTGAGATGCCGTTTTCACGCAAACCTGGCTGCCGTCAGTAACATGTAGATGTTCCGGATTGGACTAAGAAAAATCACTGTATTTCTGACAGCAATAGCTTCAAAACTAAAATATATTAGATTATTAATTAATTTAGGGTCGGACCGAGGATTTACAGTGTATACGTACATTTTAGTGTTTTTCTGGCTATTGTAAATATTTTGTCGTACTGTTAGTGAGCAAACCCTTGTTCAGCTGCAGCAGTTGAGTATCTATCGAAATACAACAGTTGATTGCAAGCACTATAACGGCAGAATCCAGAGTTCTTACCAGTTGGGGAAAGATGTTTATAAATTTACACCTAACTGACACTACAAATCTTCCACGTCTAGGCCCTAATATTTAGATAGAAAAGCTTAATAATATGGTTCAATGTTATGGTAATAAATTCTTACAACTTCAAACTACAATTCACTGACTTCCTCTTGAGTACAACTGATCATAAACTCGTTAGCTACTTTTTATGCTCCTGTTGACAGTTGTATATGCTATTCGAAGATCCGCCGCGCTGACATTTCCAATTCGTGGTGAGATCGCTCGGAACTCACGTCTCGCTCATTACGCATGTTCAGTGGTCCGCAACATTCCCCACCCGTGTAGTTCTGGCGATCAAGAACTTCCTTCTGTTGAACTACTAACATCCAGCAGAGCTAGTACCGTTGCTGGTCGACGGATAATTCCATTTCCGCTTTGCACGTATGCCTGCCGTACTTGCCCATCTGCTCCTTTAACGACTTCTACTATCAATCCGCGTTCCCAACCATTTCGTCTTTTTTCGTTGACAATAAGGACGACATCCCCGGCTTCTAAAGGTTTGATTGGGTCGAACCATTTCGTGCGACGAGCAATCACTGGTAAATACTCTCGAATCCATCTGAGCCAAAACATATCGACCAAAGTTTGTGACAAGCGCCAACTATCGCGTAAAGCTGCTCCATCGAGTTTCACTGGACGAATTGGTTGCGTTATACATTTTTCTCCGTATAGCAGGAAATGGTTAGGCGTAAGTGCTTCGGCATCTGTGTTTCCAAGAGGTACATAGGTCAGTGGTCGAGAGTTCACTATAGCTTCAGCCTCTAGCGCAACGGTTTCCAGCACTTCATCACAGGGATTCCTAGGATGTTTACCAATCGCATTCATAGCCACCTTAATTGAACGGACCATACGCTCCCAGGCGCCTCCCATATGGGGCGCGACAGGAGGATTGAAATTCCACTGAGTACTCGCGAAGGTTTCGTGAAGGTTATTGCACATTTTTCGTGAACTTCACGCAATTCTGCAGTCAGGATATTGCTTGCTCCTTTGAAATTGGTTCCATTGTCCGAATAAAATGACAAAGGGGATCCTCGACGAGCTACAAATCTTCGTATTGCCATAATGCAGGAGTTTGAGGAAAGACTGTGTACAATTTCGATGTGGACTGCTCTTATCGTTAGACAGGTGAAGAGTGCACCCCAGCGTTTCACCAGGCTACGGTTTTGCTTCACTAGTATCGGGCCAAAATAGTCGATTCCCGTATGAGTGAAAGGCTTGGTATAAGGAGCCAGACGACCAGTCGGAAGAGGGGCCATCATCGGTGGTTTTGGTTTAGCTCTGCGAATTCGACACAACGGACAATTATTGGCTACATGTCTAACTACCACGCGTAAATTGGGTATGCGGAAACGTTGGTGGATTTCATTGCACACTGTTTCGTTATTGCAATGCAGGTAGCACCGGTGGTAGCTGTTGACGAGGAGGTAAGTGAGGTGGTGGTTTTTAGGAAGAATAATGGGATACTTAGCTTCGAAAGGGGCGAAGTTGGCTGCCCCAATCCTGCTGTTCATTCGAATCACGCCGTCTTCATCGATGTACGGGGATAGCTTGTAAAGTTGACTAGATTTCGGTATTGGCAGTTGCTCATTTTTCTTCTTATTGTTTTCCAGGATTGCATACTCTTCTGCAAATACCTCTGCTTGTACTTCTTTCCATAGGAACGTTTCTGCAGCCTGAAACTCTGCTGCGGTAATGGGTCCAGATGCAGGAATTTTTTTAAATTTTTTTCCTGCTCTTACTACATAGGCCATTGACCGCAATAAGCGATCCCATCGAGAAAAGTTTGCGAAGACAACAAGCGGTATTCTCAAATGTCCATGATGATTAAGGAACACAGTTTTTAATTCGTCTCGAGGCGGAGAACAACTTCTATCTTTTGGCCACATTTCTTCGGATTGATGAAGAAAATCTGGGCCAGTGAACCATCGGCATTCGGGAGAAAAACTAGGTCCATTTCCCCACTTGGTTGCATCATCAGCTACGTTCAACTTCGAAGGAACAAATCGCCATTCGCTAACGGTTGTTTTTGTGAGAATTTCTCCAACTCGATACGAAACATAAGAATGGTAACGCCGACTATCTGTTCGCAACCAAGACAAAACTGTCAAAGAATCTGTCCAAAGGAAACGCTTCGTTACTGGTAGCTTTACCATTTTTACAACATTAGACATAAGTGTGGCGCCGATCATCGCAGCTTGTAATTCAGATCGCGGCATGGAAAGTGGTTTAAGTGGGGCTACTTTTGTCTTGGCTGCAACAAGAGCACAACGAGGGGTGTCGTTATCCACAATTCGAAGGTAGGCAACACTTGCAAAGGCCGCTTCACTGGCATCTACTAGTACGTGCAGTTGAAGTTCAGTTGATGAAAGGAATTTCATCCCCGGAAAGAAGCACCTCGGAACGCTTACTTCATTCAGTTTTCTCAGGAGCCCTGTCCACTGTATCCAGCTAGCCTGAAGCTCGTCAGGAATCGGTTCGTCCCAAGAGGCTCCGTACTTCCAAATCTCCTGCATCATTATTTTTCCGTGGACGATGAAGTGTGCCACCAAACCTAGCGGGTCATACAGGCTCATGATCGTACGAAGCACTTGCCTTTTGGTCGGTATTGTTCCTCCAGTAATCAATGGTTCGATTCCTGGTGGCACCGCAGTTCCGAAAGTAAACGTATCCGTCTTTGGTTTCCAAATCATGCCTAACACTCTTTCTGCTACTTCCTCTCTATCTTTTCCTGGATCTAGTAACAAAGACTTGTCTATCAGTTGATTCGTAACTCCTAGCTCTTCCAACACCTCTTCTGAATTTGATAAAAAATTGCGTAGTTCAAAACCGCCCATGCGATGTATGTATTGAACTTGTTTCATCCTTTCGACAGCTTCCTCTGGGGTATCGAGGCTTTCCAGATAATCATCCACATAGTGTCCATTTATTATGGCTTCGGCCGCCTCCGGCAACGTCTCAGCATACTGTTCAGCATTCTTATTCTTGATGAATTGGGCGATACAAGGGGAACAAGTTGCCCCAAATGTTGCAACATCCATCACGTATATTTGTGGTAAGGTTTTGGGATTATTTCTGAATAAGAATCTTTGTGCTTGCTTGTCCTCGGATCTGATTCTGACTTGGTGAAACATTTCTCTGATGTCACCGGTTATGGCTATGTTTCGCTGTCGGAATCTTGTCAATACTGCTGGTGTCGCCGCTAAAAATGGTAATCTGGTCACCCAGTCAACCGATTGAAGGAGGAAGCAGAAACGTCAAAACCGACAAGAACGTATCGTGGGTGAATAATAAACGGCACATCAGAAACGTGTCTTCACAATTAGATCATACGCGAAATACAATCGTTACTTCCGTGAAATATTAATCTATCGATTATATCGCCTAAGCAATCGCGAGTTAAACTGTTTTAGTGCCAGAACAGAAGATAGGGAAATAAGGTACAAATATTGTAAGTCCATTTAGAAGCAATTCGAAATTAATTTAACCTATTTTATTCAGGCCCGATCAGGGAACCACCATCAGTTTAATCCCGGCGATTTAATCATACTAAATTTAGTTAAAAATTAAGAAGAGCCAGAATTCGCGAGTTTAAAACAGCTGCCTAGATTGGAAAAAGTTAGGAGCGTAAAAGCGTAAGTTGAATACGATGATAATGACAACGTCATGAACTTAATACCTAACCTATCTTTGTCCAGGCCCGACAAGAGTGTCTACTAGCGGTCAACTAGGCATTTCATTCAGGATTGATTGAAACACTGAATCTGTAAGCCTTTAATTAACACCTCATAAACCATTGTTAATCATATCTAAATATTGCAGTTGAAGCATACAATAAAATTGCTCTCAAATCCAGTGACGACTGTTTTCAACTCGCCCCCGCAACAGCTGGTAACGAGGTAAGCATATCGGGGCCTTTGACCAGCATGTCGTTAAGTGAGACGCCGTTGGTTCTCGCTGCTGCGTCCCAAATAAGTCTGATTTTTTCTGGTTTTTTTGGGTTTCTTACAACACCTAAAGGTAGATACCAGACGTGATCGGGATTCGTTTGCTCGAGCTCTTCGTTCGTCGCAAGATGAGCATAACCTTTTTCGATGTAACTTGCTACTTGTTGCCGCACATTCTCTTCCAACTGTGGATCTTTAGCCAGACGTTTCTCCAAACCCCGTAACCTTCGTTCCGCGGTAGGATAGCTGTCTGGAAAACAACGATAGTCGTATTTCCAGAGTAGCCCGGTTTCGAATCGCTTCCCAATACGCGTTGTTGTTTTTTCCAGAATCTCACGAGCCCGAATTTCGGAAGCAGTTTCTCGAGTCGAGTGTTCAACTTGGTCCTCCAGACTAAAGAAATTTCCCATCAATTCATGTAACGATTGATCTTCACCTACAGCTGATTGATCGGATTCCATGTGAAAGTTTAGCCCAACCTCATCTAATTCAAATTCTTTCTGTTTACC
The DNA here is from genome assembly GCF_029784155.1 of Uranotaenia lowii. Classification (NCBI taxonomy): domain Eukaryota; kingdom Metazoa; phylum Arthropoda; class Insecta; order Diptera; family Culicidae; genus Uranotaenia; species Uranotaenia lowii. The sequence goes on from NC_073691.1 coordinate 78,919,311, forward strand.
GAATACGGACCAACCTAATCGCGTTTTGGTGCCAACTGGATCTCCGCTGTGTCCTTCTCTGACCCTGAGTGTCGTGAGCAAGTGCACGTGATCTATTCCGATAATTATTTTAGGAACCGCGTCGAAGTAGCTTTCCAAAGGAAGTCCTTTCAAATGCGAATACTTCTTTTGCATCTTTAGGTAGTCGAATGATTGACTAGGCAGTTTCAGCTGTTTTACGGTTCGTATATTTTCAATCTTGAATTTATTGTCCATTCCTCGTCCTGAAATCTCCAACGAGATACGCTGAGATTCTCTTTCCTCACGACTGATGTTATCAGTCCATGTGAGCCATAAAGTATCGCGTGGACCTGACACGCCGAGTTCTTTAGCTAACGAGCCTTCAACAAGGGTCGAGGATGAGCCGTCGTCGAGAAAAGCGTAGGTGTCGATCTTTTTGTCTGGTCCGAAAACGGTTACAGGCAAATAACGAAACATAGCCTCTGATGATGTCAAATGATGATTTTGGTGGGCCGTTTCGGACGGAGGTTTTTGTTGAGCTTGGGTGGATATATCCTTTGGTTTAGTTCCAGAAGGAGAATGTAACAACACGTGGTGTCTGGATCTACATCCATCTACTCGACATTCTTTGTTAGACCGACAAGGCCATTTCTTGTGAGGAACTAGACAGGTCCAGCACATTCCTTTACGCTTGATAGCCTTCCATCTTCCGTCAATATCAAGGGCTTGAAATAGCTGGCAATTTGCCACTGGATGGGCGGGGTCTACACAATACGCACAGGCCTTTTGGTGGGCTATTTCGTCGATTGCGGTCTCTTGTGTGTTGGTGTCTTGGACATCCGAGTGCAAAAAAAGTTTTTGGTTATTTCGATTTGTCTTTCCAACTTTCTCTAAGGAACCAGTATTTTTCGGGGTTACTAGATCTGCCGTTACAGCAACTAGCTCGGACATATACTCTCCAAAGGTTGCCACGTTGACTTTCGTGCTTTGTCTTTTGAAGCGTGACCATTCGATTTGGAATTGAGTGGGAAGCTTTCCGACAAGCTCCTTCAATAGCGACGGATTTGAGAGATGGTCCACGAGCTCGGCATTCATCATGTATGCAACCGTATTTTTCACTGCTAGCCCATATGTAATTATTGATTGAAGGTTTTCATGTTTCGGACACGGAGTATTACGCAAAGTCATCAGCATAGCGTCGATTAAAAGTTCAGGGCGCCCGTAACACATTTGCAATGTTTCAATACTTTCCGGCACAAGTGCGGGACTAAGTAGTTGACTTTTTACGGATTCTCGTGCTTGGCCCGTCAGACATCTCTGAAGTCTAGCTAAATTTTCCGCATTATTGTACCCACACATTTCGGTGCTGTTCTTATACGTGCAAAAGAATAGTGGCCACTCTTCTGGATCTCCCGAAAAATTTGGCAGGTCCCTGCATTGCATTGTTTGCCGGGCAGCTAGCTGTGCGCTGGTCGGTCCACAGCTTCTCTCTACTTGGTTCGTTTTAAATGGGTTTAAAGAAAGGTTTGTGTTTTGTGGGAACATATCCCCAGTTGTTGGACCAGCATCATGTAGAATTGCTGTCGGTAACATATGCGAGTTGACACTTACACTTGGAATTGGAACCGCAGTTCCTGGATAGGATACCCAGGTTACTTTAGAACCAGGTTGGGTAATAGGGCTTATATTGGGGCGGAAAGTGTTAGCTGATGCCGATGCCGAAGCATCAATTAGTAACTGTGGCGCTCTGGGCATCGCGTAACCTGCCTGATATTCCACTGAATGGGTGAACGGTAATCTCATTTGAGATAACGTATCTCCTTGAGAGGGCAACGAAGGAAAGTTGAGGCTAATTGGTGTACAGTTAGGTATGGACTGAGCATGATTCAACTGAAGCTCATCAGACAACCTAGACTCCTCGGTAATAGTCGACAGGGGACTTCCATGCGCATTTGGCGGTTGATTTAAAGACTTTCCGGATAAACTGATACTGTTAAAGGCTTCCCAGCTTCCCAAGGAGGCCACATTCGGTGCTGATTTCGGGAAGGTTCCTTGATTGGGAAAACTCACTCGTGGAACTAGACGGGTATTTGTGGTGCCACTAACAATGGGTGGGATTACATCCAAATAATTCCTCAAATCTTGTGAAATCAATGGAGCAGGTTGTGTCCTGGCGGTTGGCCGAATCTGCCTGCTATGCGGTGTAGACGAAGATGTTGGTATTAAGCTGCATTGTTCTGGTGTCCCTACGTTGGGAATTATACTCTTTTCCGATCGAATGTTATCCGTTAACCTGGGTAGATGATCTGCGGATAACTGTGCTGGTAGCTCAAACTCCGGTGTTGGTTCCGTCGGGCTTTTCTCCAACCAGTTTTCCACGATCTGTTTACTTCTACCCTGACTCGATCGACTTTTGACGCTTCCTTCTTCCGATGCTTCTATACAAACATATTTCTTTCGCAGATATTCGGCTTCAATCTGCGTTTTCTTTTGTTGAAACTCTCTTCTGGCCTTCTCCTCTTCTTCTAATGCCTTAAGTTGCAAATCCTTTTCTTCTTTTAGTTTTTGCAGCTCCAGTTCGGCGCGTGAAGATCGTTTGCTACATCGTGACTTGGGTTTGTTTGGCACTTCCGAATTAGATTTCGACTTACATCGCTCGCATTTCCAACTACGATCCGTGGCTTCTACCGCGGAGGAAACTCCTGCGCAACCATAGTGCGCCCAAACTGAGCACTCGTCACAGCCGACAAGATTGTCCAGACTGTCTGATCCGGAACATAGATGACAGTTTCCTGTAGCGATTTCCGCACAAGTTAGCTGGTCGGGATTCGACAACATACCGTTGTTTTCCATAGTGCTTCGTAAAATTTTTGAAGTTTGTTCCGGATTGGACTAAGAAAAATCACTGTATTTCTGACAGCAATAGCTTCAAAACTAAAATATATTAGATTATTAATTAATTTAGGGTCGGACCGAGGATTTACAGTGTATACGTACATTTTAGTGTTTTTCTGGCTATTGTAAATATTTTGTCGTACTGTTAGTGAGCAAACCCTTGTTCAGCTGCAGCAGTTGAGTATCTATCGAAATACAACAGTTGATTGCAAGCACTATAACGGCAGAATCCAGAGTTCTTACCAGTTGGGGAAAGATGTTTATAAATTTACACCTAACTGACACTACAAATCTTCCACGTCTAGGCCCTAATATTTAGATAGAAAAGCTTAATAATATGGTTCAATGTTATGGTAATAAATTCTTACAACTTCAAACTACAATTCACTGACTTCCTCTTGAGTACAACTGATCATAAACTCGTTAGCTACTTTTTATGCTCCTGTTGACAGTTGTATATGCTATTCGAAGATCCGCCGCGCTGACATTTCCAATTCGTGGTGAGATCGCTCGGAACTCACGTCTCGCTCATTACGCATGTTCAGTGGTCCGCAACATGTAGATTTTCCAGTCGCACAGCAATCGGAATGTCCTGATCAGCGGTTTAACGGTCAACGTTCCACTGATCAGAATAGAACTCCTTGCCTCAGAAGTTGAATGAGATTGAAAGGCTTTCACTGTACCGGAACAACTCGTTAATGTAATTAGCGTGGTCCTCCCGAATGGTGGGCAAATGTACACAGTTAGAAAAATCCTTGTAACATTACATGCAGCTGCATGGGTAGAAGGGAATCGGGTATTTACATGTATCAATACGGCTTAATTCATGTAAACTTCCCATCGTCTTCAACTGATTTGTTTACTGTAAACCTACATTTCCAATCGTTCTTTTTGGTATGGTTGTTTATCCAATAAGAAAAGCATCGATATTTGTCGATAGGAGATTTTAATTTCTTACACAAACATTTTATTTATTCACAAGAAAAATTGGTATTCAATAAATTTTCACGAAAACCGTTTTTTTTGTGCTATTCCCCCGACGGCGGCAACGGCGAATGACATGCTGGTAGGAAAATTAGTTGTCATGCACTTGCGGTAGCCCGAGCTTTCGTTGAATTCAAGTGGCATTTTTCTGGAACAAATAAAATTGACTATTGGATATAATAATTACAATAATTAGAAGGGTATTGAGTTTTATTTCTCACTTACTTGCTTTAAAACTCAGCATGCTCCACCTCGATTCGAACAGAAGCGAACAGCACACGAGCAGGTACAACAAAAGACGGTCGAATGTTGCGAACGTCAAGATTTACATGAAATTACAAGCTAATTGATGAAGTTCGCCTTCGTTGGGAATCCAATAGGAACGAAAACAAAACAGAATTGGCAAACTGACGTTGACGCTGGAATTCGCATGCGGTGACATGTAAAGTTCATCTTAGCCTTTAAATGTTATACTCTTTTTCATATTTTTCGTGGCGATGATGTGAAAACGTGCAATGTAAGATTACATTTTTCTTTCTGTGTACCATCAGATACGCATTGGAAACGATCGCTTGGGAGCTGGGCAGCAGCCACTTGCTAAGAACGGGACAATTAACATATTTCTACGGCGCCATTTCCGGGTCTTTAAAGATGCGATCGATTCTGGCTAGTCGGATTTTATTCTTTCGGTTCAAGCTTGTTGATGTTTGGAAATTTTTGAACCCCATCCGAAAGGAGCTCCTCCTGGCCGGCGATTTTCTCGAGGGTTCCCTAATCAAGTTCAACTGCTGGGCTAGATTTCCAAAAGGTGTTTGTGTTGGTCGTTGAATTTGACTGATGAATGCTCGGGAACAGCACTATCGGTATGTAACATTACGGCATGATTTTGCCCTTCGTCCAAAATTAATTCTGAAAGATGTGAATTTTGTTCAAGAAAACTCATAGGAATAAGATGAAAAAAAAACATGGTTACCATTTCCGCATCTATCGTTCTCGATGTATTTGCTATTCCGGCACGAACCAATTGCAATTTTTGAAGTTGGGATCAGAATTGGTCTGATACAGAACAGAGCGAGGATGCGATGGAAAGTCCGGCAAAGGTGACTCGTCCAAACTCCAGACATTGGATCGCGCTGCTCGCCTTCATTGTTGACAGAGGTACCGTCGGCACGGGTTAACTTTTATTTACTGTCGCTTTCCTGCTGCTTGAGTTGCCGCCTTTTTCCACCTTCTGAAAAATATCAATTTTGTTTAGATTATGCATATATTATCTTAAAATGCAAAACCAAATAAGATACTCACCATAAGAACCAGTGTCATCACTTTCCGATGCAAATCTTTGCACTTTCCTGCTTGATTTCCGTCTAAATTAAGCTTTAATACAACCAGCTGTTTCCGACATTTTGAAAATTGAAAATGAAATGAAAATTTCATAACTGTATACCAAAACAAGTCAAAAGATTTATTTTATTGGGAATTCTGTTAAAATTTATCATTTATGGGATTTGATGGAATAAACAAACGCATTTTGGTTCAATGCATTTTATATTCAAAGCCTGCTTATAAAATCTATAAGCATTTTTTTTAACAAATCGCCCGATTTGGTTCAGTGTAGGTTCCAGCCTTTGCACTCGCTATGACGCTTCACCTTTAATTAATTGTAAAATTTCACAATAAATTCTATTGGTTCTTAACTACTTTCTCACCTGCTCGATGATGCCTACTTCAAATTGTACAGTTGCGCACTTCCGGATAACTTAGTCCTTAGCTTGCATAAGCAACTCCACCGGCACTAGCGCACTCGAAATCTCACCTAAGCACGTAAATTTGAAGTATGTCTTTTCTAATAGAGCCTCAAAGTAGAATTAAGTCATCATTCGAACACCACTAGAATTCAACTTTTATGAATGATTCTTGTTTTTTTTACTTTTTGTCAACGTTTTGCTTCTAACCTTCCCGCTTAATTTGCAGCTTTCTTTTCTCCCTCTTTTACCGTCTCAATTTGAGAACTGTCACATATACGAGTGCGTTCAATGCTGTCGGCACGTTAGGCCCGTTCAGTGACAGAGTGAGTACTTTATTGAAAATGGCTTTTTATAAAGAAGCGTAACCAATCAAGTTCAGAATTTGTAGCCAACCTTTTTAACTTCAAAATTCATTAATCGAATACTTACTATACATGTCAAACAATTGGAGGGGGGGGGGGGGGGTTTCGGAAATCAAATTTAGCTGAAAATAATAACAATAACAAAAATACACAAGAAATAAGTAAAATCATATTTCTTGATTATAATTATCACACAAACTCAAAAATTATAAATTTTACTAATAAAATTAACCAACTTTTTCAAAACGAATCGAAATTAATGTTCCAAACCAATGCATTTCTCGGTGAGTCATTGATAAATGATTCAAAATTATGTTCCTTATTCTGGACTAGATATTTGCTTGAGAATAAATTCCAGTCTAGATGCCAAATTTCAAATCAATATTTTTGAAACACCAGCAAAAGAACGCAAATCAAAATTTTGAATAAAGCTTCGGACATAAGATTTATTGCACAGATATAGGATTCATAAAATATAACATCAGATTTTTGAAAAATCTGAATTTTCAAATAAATGTTAGATCACGTAAAAAATTAACCATGATAAAAAATTGGAAGAAAAATTATTATGATTGTTATTTATTATTCATCTTATTTTACATTTTACATTTTCAATGGAAAGATGGATTAAAAATAATAATAACTTAAATAGTTTTACTTTAAAATTCGTTAATTTTTTTTTTGAAAATTAACATTCAATTCGGATTAAAACTTTATTAAAAATGGGGAAAAGTACATAAATTGAAAACCTTTAAACTTTTTCGCAGAATTCAAAATAACTTGAAGTCGTGAGGAAAGTTCCAAAAATTGATTTATACCTTTATTTTTAGAACTTGTATTTTTGATTTTAAGTTTAGTCAAAATAATGCAATTTGTCAAAATAATTTCTAAAATGATTTCAAAATATTTGCAAAAGTATTTCAAAAACAAAGCTTGTAGTAAAACTGCATCTTTTTAGTCAAAATTAGCTTTCAAATTCTTTGCACCTCGATGCATGTTAATTTCGTGGCCTTGTGTAATTTATCAGACGTTTTTAAATGTGATGTTGAGCATTTAGAAGAACAAAAAAACAAAATAAATAAAATAGAGACTGAAATTGGTTTCTTGAATGATATTTCATATCAGCACATTTTTTTGTAAATCAAAGTTTTTAGTAAAAAAGAAGAGAATACAAGGTTTTAGATTTTCATTTGCAAATTCTGCTGGCCATCGTGAGTCATGATGCATGGTTTCCAACTTGTTGATGCATAATATTAGAACTCGATGAATTAATTTCGTAATAAAATTTTTTCAAGATCTGAATTTTTTTGGTTATAATTCTGTTTAAAACCCATTCTATAGACGAGGTAGCGTTTTTGTATGTCAAGCGTAAAGTTTCAATTTTTCCAATCTAAATTTACGATTATCAATCCGTGTATCAAGATGTATGTATTGTCGTGAAATAAAATGTCTCAAGCCTATGGTGTTTGAAGATTAATTACCGCCGGAGGCGAGAAAAATTTCTTACTTTCTCGTTAACACTTATTTAACACCTTTTGAAATCAAGTAGGTAATTTCTCTTCACTTTTTCGAAAATTTTACTTATAAAAATCTTCATGGGGGGGGGGGGGGGTTAAACCCCTAAACCCACCCCCCCCCCGTTCGCACGGCCTTGACAGAATGCCAAAAAAACTAAAACCTCAATTTTATTATTAATAACTTTGATTTATATAAATCGTCACTCAAAATTTTCTGCTTATCATAAAAATGCTTTAAGAAACAAATTTTAGCTTCAATTTTATTTGGTGTTTCTTGTTCTTCTAAGCACTCAGCTCCACATTCAAAAGGGTTTTGTTAAATTTCACAAGACCACGAAATTCACATTTTTTCAGGGCTCAAAGATCACCAGAGGTAATTTTCATTAAATTGGATGCCTTGAATCCAAAATGGAATTAGTTTTTTTTTTATTTTGAAATAATTTTTTTCATTTAATTATCAACTTTTCCGAAAAACGAAAGTTATTTTGCCTTCTGCCTGCGAAATAAGTTTGGGAAGTTTTCTATTTGATAACTTTTCCCCATTCCGTTAAATAAGTAAATTTCAACAGATTTTTCATGAATTATCATTAAAAATTTAATGTAAGATATTTTTGAAAGCAAAAATAAAAAATTTTGCAGGCTTCAACAAATAGGTTTAATGAAATTAAACCTTTTTTAACATTTTTCAGTAACGTCAGCAATACTTGTCAATGTCTAAATATGTAGACACCGCCAATTGAAATCTTGGACGCTGGGAAGAACAAAGGAACAAACATTGTTTTTTTAAATAAAAATTTAGATTTATTGGTTTTCAGAACCAAAAAAAACAGAAATCTAAAATTTAGAATAGTAGGGCTATAAAATTCGGCAAATTTGTTAGAAAATTAACAAAATACGAAGATGAGAAGATTAGTTTTTTTTTAACATTCTAGAAAGTTTTTTTTCAATAAATTCGTCTTACCATTCTGAAAACTTATTTATAAAATTCAATTGATAACTCAGTGTTCAACAGCTTTTTCAGTGTTTATGTTTTGATGACTGAATTTGGAAGATTTTGGCGTCTTGTAATCGAATTTTTCATTTATTTTGTTGAACACATTTGTTGGAGACTGCAAAACGATTTAATTTTTCCCAGAATCAAAAATTCCAAAAAAAAATTTAAAAAAATTACTTTTCCTATTGATAATATGAAAGGTGGAATTTGGTTAAAAAGTCCCGTTATTAACAGAATAGGGAAAGTAAACAAAAATAAAACTTCCGTAACTCGTAAAAATCATAAATATATGCGGTTTTGGGAAATGTTGATTAAAAGCCTTTATTTTCAAATTTTTTGTGATGTTTTACAGTTTTGTTAAAAAAAAGTGCAAAAATGTTCAAATGATTTCTGTAACTGTAACTGTTTTTTATTGATTAAACGTCAGGCCATCGATATAAAATCATAGTTAGATCAAAGAAATATAATTTGATAGAAAAAAGTGAATTGATTAAATCTCATATGTACTATCCTGTCACGCTCTAAGAAATCATTCTAAAGAAAAAGTTTAATTAAAAAAAAGAGATGTGGTGGTTTTCTGTCGGGTTTTACTTCTTTTGAAAAGTTATTTTCTTAAAAAAAAAAAAAATGATAGAAAAATATCCAAATTTCATGTCTGGATTCAGGCACCCAAATCAATCAAAATAATCTCTGAAATTCTTTGCACCTCGGAAAAATGTTGTTGCTTGTATAATTTATCAAAACCCCTTCGAATGTAGAAGTGAGCATTTAAAAAAAACAAGAAACATAAAATAAAGTTGAGGCTGAAATGCTTTTTTTTTATTTAGCACTAGCTGACCTGGTGTGCTTTGCTACACCATTCAAAAATTCTTGGAATTTGTGGTCCCTAGTTATTTAACTTTTCATTTATTTGCACAAAAATCTAAGTTCAATTTCAACATCATTAAAATGTTTTTTCAAGCTAAAATTGCGACTTTTCTTTTATTTTGAAATCTTAATTAATTTTTTCATCCGTGTTTTAATCCTGTTTATGACTCTGGATTTCTTTGTTTCATAAGTTTATAGCTTATGCCATTTTTTTTATATATGGAATCTTCGCTGTCCCTTTATTTGTAGAGAGGGTCTCAAACTATACTAGAAAAATTTTCTGTAGAAAAATAACTTCACGGGACACTCATTTTACCTATTCGTTCTCGAATTATTATACAAATTGTGAGAGTGACCCCCTCCATCACTCCTTTAACCCTTATGGAAGGAATGGGGTCTCATAATATCAGAAAAACACTTCTTGTCCCCACTTCATATCTCGCCTCTGGCAGGAGAAGGAAGTCTCAAACCATCGAAGCACCATTACCCGTACACAAATATGCTTCCATGCAAATTTGGTTCCATTTTCTCGATTAGTTATCAAAATTTAAAAAAATGTAAAAAAATGACCCTCTACCCATTATATCGTTCCACTGAATGGAGAGAGGAGTGCTAAATCACCGAAAAAAACATTTTTTGTACTCGAATACCCTCCCATGCCAAATTTGGTTTCGTTTGCTTTATTAGTTGTCGAGATGTGCCATAAAATTTGTATCGGAGTCCCTCTTGCTGCCTATCATCCCCTACCTGGAAAGAGGGGATCAAGATCAAACATTCCGTGTATTCAAATACATTCCCATGCCCAATTCTGATCTATTTGCTTGATAGTATGATTGTTCCCATGTCATATTTGGTTCCATTTGTTAGATAAGTGCTTGGTTTGTGCAACATAATCGTATATGAGCTCCCGTCGTCTCTAACTGTATCTCCAATTTAAGGAGAAAGAAGTCTCAAATAAGCTAATAACCTTTTTACGTATCCAAATGCTTTCCAAGCCCAAAGTTGTTTCCATTTGCTCGAGTTATGCGAAAAATTGTAAAGGAGCCCTATCACGCAACTAGAAGGAGGCAGAAGTACCAAATATTCTTAGAAACATTCCATGTGCTCAAATAACCTTACAAACCAAATTTCTTTTCATTTGCTGGGTAAGTTCCCGAGTGATGTAAAAAATGTATGGAACCACCCTCCTCCCTTAAGATTTTACAACTTGAAGAACGGAGGGTTCTCAAAATATCATAGACACATTTCAAATACCTTCCCTCAAAAAATTTGGTTCCATTTGCTTGATTAGCTATCCAATTATGCTGAAAATTGTAAATGAGTCTCCCCCCCCTCCCCCCCACTTTCTATCTCCTCATTGGAAGGAGGGAAGGATAGCAAATATTCAAAGAACTATTTATCGTACCCAAATAAACTTCCAAGCCAAATTTGGTTTCATTTGATCGAATAGTTTTCAAGTTATGCAATTAAAAATGTATGAAAGCCCCCTCCTTCATTCCTGTATCTTCATTGGAAGTAGGTAGGGGTCTCAAATATTCATAGAACCATTCCTTGTATTCCCCCACCCTCCCATGCCAAATTTGGTTCAATTAGCTTGATTAGTTCTCCAGTTATGTATGTCAATAGTAAGGTAGGCCCCCTCCCTCCATCCTATCTCCCAACTGGAAGGAGGGAGGGGTACCAAATATTCTTCGAAACATTCCTCGTACCCAAATACCCTCCCATGCCAAATTTGGTTTGATTTACTTCATCAGTTCTCGAGTTATGAAGACTTATTACCTTTATATGAAAGACCCCCTCCCCCCTTCCTGTTAGAGGGAGTGGTCTTAAACCATAATAGGAACCTTCCCCGGCCTCCAATACCCCCCCTGCCAAGTGTCATGTAAATCGGTTCAGTAGTTTTCGAGTCTATAGGGAACACACAGACAGACAGACAGACAGACAAACAGACAGACAGAAATTCATTTTTATATATCAAGATTGAATTTATAACGACATAGGGGAGATGGGGGCATAATGGCCACCTTAAGGAAAATGTTTATTTAACCATAGAGAACAGCTGTAATATGAGAATTACATCATTGTTTCGTGTTCAGACACTCAAATAGTCTATTGCCTAATTGGATGAAACTTGAAAAAGTAGATAACAACGTTTAAAAATGCATTTTAAAAAATTTTACCGAAAGCTGAAATCCAGTCACTGTAGAGGCATAATGAAAAACCCCCCGAGGCAGTATGAGCACCATTAATGAAGGCATAATGAGCGTTTTCTGCCGGGGATTCTAGCAGCAAATTCGGCTCGATGAAATCAACTGAGTAATAGAGCTACAGCTTAACTTGTATCGTCTGACAATTTGGCCTATTGGTAAGATGTCGGAGAGGTAATCAGTAGGCTCGAGTTCCATTCCTGGTCGAGGTGATTTTTTTTTTTTCATTTATCATTCATGATCATGATTGTACTAAACGGTGAGGCGTAGATTCATTAATCAAAGCAATAACAAAATAATCTAGGTCTGTTTGTAGAATTCAAAGAATGAACACATGCTCATACATTATGTTTCAGGTGTTTTGTTTGACGGATGATGCTTTGATGCTATTAGCCGTATAATGTAACAATAAAAAAAATCAATCATGAATGGTATGTGCAAAAAAAAATCCCCTCGAACAGGAATCGAACTAGAGTCTACTGATTACCTCTCCGACACCTTACCAATAGGCCAAATCGACAGACGAAACAAGCCAAGCTGTAGCTCTATTATTCAGTTGACTTCATCGAGTTGAATTCGCTGCAAGATTCCCCGGCAGAAAATGCTCATTATGCCTTCATTGATAGTGCTCTGTTCGCCTCTAGTGAAAAAAATTAAAGTAAAAAAGCGTTTTAAAATTGATTAAAGTGAAAAATCAAAAATTTTATGATGTTTAAAATTGAGAAACAATGTGTAGATCATGTTGCAGTGCATACATTTCAGATCAAGATGATTTGAAGGTCATAAAAGCTTATTTGGTGGTGCTCAAAAATTATAATATTTTCGTCACTTGAGAACCTAGCTGGTTATTATTTAATATTTCTGTAAAGATGAAAACGATATTTCTTTTTTGGTGAAAAATGAATACTATGGATAGTACGAAACAAGTCCTTATGAAAATTTGTTTAAGAAAATACGTACCGTAAACTGGGGAAACTTTGATCAGCGGGGTAACTTTGATCAACATGAAATTTTTACACATAATCATTATTAACTAAGTATGAAGTTAAAACATCTGAAAACTGTTTACTACGTTTGATAGCTTGTAAATTGAGTTTCAAATAAGCAAAGTTTGGTTTTTATAAGGAGATTTTTTATATAAGGTCAAATATAATTTTAAAATCTTGAAATATCTGGTTTTTTGAAGGCTCACAAACAAACATCTCTCCTGATCAAATATACGCGTTTAGGAGCAAATGGATTGTTTAATGTGAAAGTTCAACTTTTTTCTTGGTTTAAGTTAAGTTAAAGTGTTATTTTTATGGTCATTTGATGATAATTTCGGATATTGAAAAAAAACCAGTCATATTAATGAAAAAGCCCGTATAGAAAAAATGGCTAAAAACCCTATCATATGGTTAAGTTTGAAGAAAAAAGAACATGGGAACATTACGAGGACTTAGGGAATTGCATGAAGGTAAAATTTTATTTGTTTTTGAGGCCAAAAACTATTGAGAAATATTTATAATTTTTGCCCCTAAATGTATGTAGAAAAATTGCCCATCTTTCGAGTATATTCATTTTTGAAAGAAAACGTTGAAAAATTCAATTGAGTCCAATTAAAAAAATTACTGTTATCGATGTTTTGAGCCATCTGTGCTTACTGGCATCAAAACAATAAATTTGAAAATGTTGAGATACGTAAAAACCATTGTTATCAAAGTTACCCCGAAACTTGAAATCCGGTTTTGTAACAAACATTTAATTATAACCACCAATGTCGTATGAATTTACTGCAATCAATGATCATGTTTAATACTCCTCACCTCAGTAAGGGTTTTAAAGCTTTTAGGTATTACGAAAAACTAACCCCTTCCAAAATATTCAAAAATGAATGAAAAAAGTGATCAAAGTTCCCCCAGTTTACGGTACTTATGTAGAAAAAAGGAGTGCTCATTATGCCCTCATCTCCCCTACTATCCTGTCACGCTCTAAGAAATCATTCTTAAAAGAAAGTTGACTTAAAAGAAGAGATAGTGGTTTTCTGTCGTGTTTTTCCCTTTTTTGAAAAGTTATTTTCTTAAAAAAAAAACTGATAGAAAAATATCCAAATTTCATGTCTGGATTCAGGGCGCCCAAATCAATCAAAATTATCTCTGAAATTCTTTGCACCTCGCAATAAAGTGATGCTTGTATAATTTATTAAAACACCTCCAAATGTAAAATTGAGCATTTAAAAGAACAAGAAACATAAAATGAAGTTTAGGCTGAAATGGGTTTTTTTTATTTAGCATTGAATTTATAACGACACAAGCGATATTTTTATAATCAAAGTGATGAGTTATAAAGCAATGGAGGTTTTGATTTGTTCAGCTCATTCTGTTAACAATCGTGAATAGTAGACACCTGTCACATGGCTTAAGATTTGAGTTTAAACACGAAAGGTTTGCGGAATTGTAATTCGAAATTAATAATTTAAAATAAGTTTCTATTTGTGAACGCCATGTGCTGTCGTAAAATGAAATCTCATAAGCCTAAAGGCTTTAGGACTAATTTCCACCGGAGGCGGATCAGTTTTCTGCATGTTTGTCAACACTGAAATTAAATTTTTTGAACCGAAAATTTAACTTGGAAAAAATCTCCATGGGGGGGGGGGGGAGGTTTAAACCCCTTAAACCTCCCCCGCTCGCACGGCCTTGATCACCAGAACTGAAGACGATAGACAAAATCTGCCAAAAGAATCGAGTTCAAGATGTTAAAAACTACCAAATTTACATGAGCGTCAAAATGTTGATTTCTTGAGTTGTTCATCAAATTCTATAAATAAACTAGCTGACCCGTTGTGCTTTGCTACACCTTCCGGAAATAAATGTAATTTGTAAAAATTTATTCAAATTTAGATTTTAGAGAGCATTTTTTTAAATCAAACCTCATCATACTTCAGAACCAACAACTTTGAAATGAGTGCTGCAGCTGCAGTTCTGAATTGCAATTCAAAGATGGTATATATTATTTACTGAAACTTGATCTCTGAACTCGTTTTTCAAGATCTGAAATTTGTACTCTGTACCCAAAAAAACCTTTTTAAATATGGTCCCTTCTTTGAAAAGCTCTTTATCTTAAATTTACATGGGAGCTCTCCCATCTTTTTCAATTTTGTCCCTCACTGCTTGAAGAAGATAGGCAAATTTAACCGGCTCGATACCCAAAGAGCACTTATCATGGTAATGAAAAATATATTAAATTAGTTATGTATTAAATACAGTGCAAATTTCTTTTTTTCTAAATAAATTTACTACGGTAAACATATAAATATTTAAAAAAATATCAGTTGCATCACTAAATAAGCTCTCAGCGTTTTTTTTTATTTTCTCTTTGAAAGTCAAATATTCAAAAATGTTGGCAAAAACAAATTTCTGAGTTTACATTTGTCCCGTATATTGGGGCAAGTGTCAATGCAAAGCTTATATACAGATGCGTCAGAGTAATGGCTTTAAAATGAATTTAATACGAATTCCTGTTTTTGTTCTATCAAGTTTCACTGATATATCTGCAGTACTCCTGCAATATAAATTTATGTTTGTTACTCCACTTTTAACGAATGCTGTTCAAAGGGAATGACCTTCATTTACAAAGACATTTAAGAATTTTCAATATCCGCTGCAGTTTCAACATTCGGAATACCCCTTCTGGTCTTTCCATCATATTGAATCATTTTGAAGATGAATTTCTTAAAAGTTCGACGTTTGCCCTTGCCCCACCGTGTAAGTTGACAGAAGGGAATATTGTTTTTAACACTTTAAGGGTAAACTAAAAAATTTTCTTAAAAATTTTGCGTCCAGTTGAATATCAGTTCTAAAGTCTCGCTTTTCAAAAACGAAGCGGATCAAAAGTCTCTTTTATGCAGCCATGCAACACAAAAACACTTTTCATGTTAAGTACGTACTTGAATTGGTATGTAAGCAAAAAGTACGATGGTTTTTCAGAATTATTTAGAATAAAAAGCTCCCATTTTCATTTCTTAATTCGTTTCAGTTGTGTATTTGGGCCGAAGTAACAATTTCTAGAAGAAAACATAATTTTTAATTTTTTTAACCGAAAAAGTTGAACGTTTGAACATTTTCTAATGTTCCTTGAATGAAAAATCGAATGCTACCTACATTAACACGAACTAAATATGGAAGTATTTTTGCAAATCTTTCAATTGGTTTTGATTCGATTGATAAAATACCAATCCGTGGTACATCCAGATGTCATTTATTACCACGTGCTGTGTACAAATCAAATAAGCAAGAAAAAACACATCTAGGTTGCATATCGCCCCACGTGTTTGAGAAACAGGCGCCTTATTGTTAAATTTTCCAGCTATCAATGAACAGAGTGCTTTGGTTACCATACTCTTGCGACGACGTTTGCTCGCCCATGGAGACGAAAAACAAACCCCTCAAAGAAAATATGCTTGGTTGAGAAATACGCGCCAAAATATTCCTACTGATCAGTATGCTATGACTGGGTTACTTTCCTTTTGCGACGTTGGCTCGCGACGCCTCGACCATAGAGACGAAAAACAAACCGCCCAAAGGAAAAAAAAATCTCAAGAAAATGGATGTCATGACTTTAATTTGTTTCGAAAAACTACAAACTTTGTATGGAAGCCTCTCTTTCCTTAAGTCGGATGGAGTTTTGACTATTACAGAAACCATCCCCGGCCTCAAAAACCCTCAGATGCCAGTTTTGACGATGATCGGTTCAGTAGTTTCCGAGTCTATAGGGAACAGACAGACAGACAAACATTCATTTTTATATATATAGATGAAAAAAAAAAGCAAATTACATTCCTATGAACTTTAACCCAATGAATCAAGGAAACGATTGGTATTAAAAATAGAAAAAAAAATTTTAATTGAAGATCGAAATGATGTTCTGATTTTAAAATTTTCTGAACATTGTTGGTGGAGATCTGCGGTTTGATTTAAGACTATGTAATATTTTCAAGATTCATTTTTAATTGAAAAGCAGATTAAAAAAAACTAAATAGTTCGAAAAGAAATAATCTGTTCTGGCTACGATGGTTTCATGAGTTCATATCATTTTCTGGAAAATTTCATGCTGAAATAACTCAAAACCTTAAAAAATAAATGTTTTTTTTTGTAAATCGAAACTCTCAATAAACCGGGTATGATAACAGTGAACCTGTAAACAGTTTTTCGGTTAATAATTTTAGAAAAAGTTGAGTTTGTTTAGTCAGATTGTTTATTTGGGTCCAACCATTTCTAAATGAAGAAATAATGTATACATTTTATGTAAACTTTGAACGTTTGCATTCGCTCTAGTGTACCTTTTAACTGGAAATTCTTTTTAGATTATTGATAACTTACACATATGGTTGCAAAAAATTCTTTGCATTCGGCCTTTAAATAAACATCAATCCTATTTAATCCTTCTTAAAGGACAGGCTCTTGTTCAGTACATGTGTCTGTTCATTTTCAACGGATTTTGTTGTTGTTCTGTAAATTTAAAGGTGCTTGATTTATCTTCAGTTAAGCACATTTATACGTGATCGAAAAATGTTTCTAGGCGTATTGGATTATTCAATCGCACGTAAATCTTCCCACTTTCATATGCATCAGTATCAAATTCATGTTTTTCAGACAACCATTGCTGATTCAATTAACATGAAATAAAATCAGTTTTAATATTTAAAACCGTTTAAATGGTTTTGATTTGATCGGTAAAATATCAATCTGGGTCATATCTAGGCTTCATTTATTCATATGTGCTGTACAAATTTAGGAATCAAGAACAAAAAAAACACATCTAGGCTTCATATCGCCGCCACGTGCGTTGAAAGTATGCTTGGTTGAGAAATAGGCGCCCAAATATTCCCACTAATCAGTATGCTATGTCCTGGTTACTATCCTCTCACGACGTTTGTTCGCGACGCCTCGTCCATAGAGACGAATAACAAACCGCCCGCCCGGCGCCCAAAGTAACGAAAATCTCGAAAAAAAAATGGATGTCATGACTTTTATTTGATTCAAAAAACTACAAATTTAATTTTTACGGACAATTGAGGTGACTTTTTGTTAATTTTATTCGATATAAACCGATTCGCATGCCTACAGAATATTCGAAAAATAATTTCATTCAAATCGTTTTGGTAATTTCGGAGGAGTAGTACTACAAACACCGTTACAAGAGAATTTTATATAATAGATTTTTAAATGGTCGGAATTTAAAAAAAAACTTTCTATAAGCTCATCTTTTCGACTTTCAAATTTTGATTGTATTTTCAAATAAATTTACCAAATTGTTGACAGCGGCAACACTGCAAGCGTCGCTTTCGACACGCCGCTGTGAAATGCAGTTCAGTGGCGGGCGGATCAACTGACGTTTCTCCCGAACTGTCAGAGGATTGGCGGTCTCGTTCACTCTCTTCTTCACGTCATTTGTTTTCCAAAAACACGAGTGGCAAAAATTATACAGAAGAACATCTTTGTTTAAATACTTAAAAATAGTTTAATTTAGGTTTGCTTAATGCTAGGTGTTAGTACAGTAGGATTCCTGTCGAAAAGTACGGGTTGCTCAAGCAGGTAAAACTTAAAACTAAGATCGACAAATTAAAACTTAGAAGCTAAAACATAACCTCATTCATGCAGTACCAGATCCTATGAAGTGTGACCGTGATCGGATTGAAGTTTAGCTTCTGAATAAACGTTGTTAAAGCTAGATTCGAACGAGGTTAACAAGGTACACAAACAAATTAAAAGAAATTATTAAAATATATCCTAACCTAAATCTTCATACATACAGTTGAAGCGCATGCACTTAGTTTTTATTAAAACAAGTTGTTCGGGCGCGAGACACATACAAAAAAAAACTGAATTTGTAAGTTACATAATTTAGAATCTAAACGTAAAATTAACAAAACTAATAAAATGTATTTTTTAGTTTGAAGCTAACAAACTGCTATGAAAATTCAGCGTTCTTCTCGACCCGCTCGCAACACAAATTGAAAAGTAAAGTTTCTTGAAATTTAAAAAAAAATTTGCACATGTCTAAGTCAATCGATTTCACTATTTTTGAAATATTTTAAAATATTTTTTTTTTGTTTTTTGAATACATAATTTTCTCTAAAATTTAAAAATAAAACCACAGCTTTTACCATTTGTACTTGCCAGCATCCAACACACATAGACTTTTCTCCTGTAGTCGGGACGATTTTGTTCTGTATTTTCAACAGCTGAAAATTACAGGACAATCTCAGGACAGCAAAACAGCTCAGGAAAACAACTGTCCAACTCACCTGTAGGCTCGAAACGATTCTTTCTTGTATTTTGCAGGAGGTTGCGAAATTTTCCTGTAGGCTCCAGACGGTTTAATTAAGATATAGGGTAACGAACTTATTTTGGACCACAGGACCTATTTTGGACCACCTTGTCTAACTTTCTTATAAAGCATCTAATAATGAAAAAAATTAGTGCATTACATTAAGTGCCCGGACTTCAACAATACTTGCTAAAAATTTCATCATTATTTGTTTTATAAGATAGCTAGACAAGGTGGTCCAAAATTGGTCTTCTGGTCCAAAATAAGTCCGTTGCCCTATACATGGAAAATATGAATTTGTTTTTAAAAAATATCACTTTTTTCAATCAAAAGCACATTTATTATTTATGAATAATTTTCAACTACAACATACTGGTTCTGATGTGTTTTTTTTTGTTTGTCCAGTATTTTGCCTAAAAAAAAGATTGTTATTTTTTTCAGTTAGTTATGGGTTGTTATAAAATAATTACCTACGTCATATTGGTGTTTTTCTTAAGCAACCTGGATAGGTATGCAAAAGAGAAAGCTGCGACGACCATTTCCTCGACCTCCAAATTCCGCCGTTACCGAAACAAACTCTTCTCGCTAGGGTTTGAAACACTTCTGCTGGTTGAACTGAACGACTTATCTAGACTAGTCGCGTCTTCGTTGTCACTTCGGAAATTAACCCAATGTACAATCGAAAAATACGTGCAACATAACGTACCGGATGGAACAGGATAAAAAGCGACACAGAAAACGGTTGACAGCTGAAATTCTCCCGTGCTACAGGACGATTTTTCGAGTACCTGTGCACCCGTAGGAATTTCATCCCAGATTTCAGGATAAATGAAGCGTTTCGAGATTCAGAAGATTTCATTCGAATTTCGAATAAGATCAGAAACTTCCCTGTGGTTCGGTAGGTCAATATCCCAAGGGAAAAATTTGCAATCTAAATGTGTACTTTAACAGACAAACTTGACTGATTCTTGCTACATAAAATTGAAATCATTGAGAAAGATTTTTCACTATGGATAAATATCGTTAATTTTCAGATTATTATCCTTTTAACTCGTAATATGTCATTTATTTGCTGATGATTTTACTACTGTCAAAAGTTTGCGAAATGGAAGTTCTAAATGATGAGTGTTGTCAATTAGAACATTCAGAATCTTTTCTTCGCGATTCTATATTGGAATTGTTTGGTTTTGAAGATTTTTTTGTCGTTTTTCACTTTTACACTAAGTTTTCGAACGAAAAATCTTTTTTTTTTATAAAATTCAATATATTGTGTGGCGATAAAGTCTGGTGGCAGTGGAAAAGAATACTAGAAAATAATAATAGTAATAATAATAATAAAAAAATCAGGAGTCTAGCGAATAGTGTTAGTCTCTTTTGAAAAAGAAACCTATATTAACAGATATTATATACAAATGAGAAATCTCGCCAACGGGTTTAATTCTATTTCGAAATGGGACTCTCAACCTAAGCGTGTGTAAATCTAATGAAGCCTTTTGAGGTTTTCAAATTAGAGTGTTAAAAAAAAAATAAGAACTTGATGTGTTAGTGTGCGACCGTGTACTTATGTACAAAAAAAACAACACTTGGACTGTATTCCCGACTATACGAGTAATTGTATGAGTGTGTCATGAATAGCATAGAAGTGACACGTGTGAGTGAGCTCCACATTACGAACGTTCGCAATAATGATCCCATCTCGATTCATTCCGGCTCGGTACCGGCTCGAAAAGTGTAAAGATGGCGGAGGATGACAATCACCACATATTGAACAGTTTTTAGAAAAACAAAATCAAGAATAAACCATATATCAAAGTAGAACTACCATTTTTCTTGCTCAATCTGATCCAATTTCCAATTTAGATCATGTAAATTTTAAGTAATTTAACACTTTTTATTGGCTCCGAAAACTCCCGGGATATTTTAGCGTTTCACGGGATTCAGGAATTTCCGATTTTTTTTCCGGGTAGAACACTCTAGTCTTTTATTTAGATGCCTTCTAAAGTATGTGAATTAAAATTTTAATTTATATGTACTCCTATAGTGTTACCGTAAGACTTAATTCTATGTTAAGACATAACAAACTCGGAACACAATGCTTGTTTTTTTTAATGTTTTCAAAGAAGGATTCAGAATATATTTGCTTTCAATGATCATGATGAAACCACTTAAATCACCATCAATATCGAACTGCCTTGATTAAATTCAAATGCCGTTGTTTATCGATGCAGCCTTCATTGCCAGATATTTTTACTTTTTGCTGCACATCTGGTGCGCAAATATCGAGTTAATGTTAAATCCATTTTTCAATATGCAAATTTAATCTCGACATAACAATTCCGGAAGCGCTCTCTCGATCGCCAGTTTTGTTGTTGGTTTGATTCATGTTTATTTATAGAGTTGCATTTGTTTTATTTGACTGTTTTTTCGTTTTTTTTTTTCAATATTTCAACACCCGCCAGCTAGCTCGTTGGCTCCATTTTGGGGCTCCCCATTTTCGATGTCAATGTTTGACAGCCTTCAGGGGGAAAATATTTCAAATCCTTTGATTTGAACGTGCCGTTCGTTTTTTTTTTTAACTTTTTATTTGCTTTTGCCGAACGCTTGGCTAATAAATTATGGGCCAACGGCATGAATTTCAAACAACCGATGACGGAAAACGGAAGTGTTTGGTGGTTTATTATTCAATATTTTCTTGTGTGTAGTTTTTTTCTGCTGCTGTTATGATTATTTTGCGGTTATTTTATTATTTTTCAAATAATACTGGCTAAACTTCTCGGAAGAATGCAAAACATGCAAACTGTGGCCAAATATTTGAAAAAGAATATTGGTATCTTAAAAGCCAATTCCGATTGTCCATTATCAAGATGACGACTTCGCTATTTGACTTTCTCCTGCTCTCCAGCCATTTGTGAAATGTGCGGTGCCAAACGTAAGATTGGATCTTTTTCAATTTTCCGGGGCAACGAATTTCAATAACGGATTTTGATAAGCTCTGAATTATTCGGGGATTGACTTGACTTGCTGGATAGACTTCTACTAACAAACTACAGACAGAGGCAAAAGGAACTCGATTATTGAATTGAAGCTTTTTCGAAGCTGGTAATGCATATATTCAACCCTAAAATTTCTCCTTATCTTAAAAAATAAGTTAATTTGAATGCTCGTTGAGGTGATTTAACATAAAATTTGAGGCAAAAAATTGTGTACAGCTGAGAAAATCATTCAATTAAACTCTTGGATTTATGTGTCGATTTGCAATACGAAATTGGAAGCTTAACAGAGCGAACGTCTCTCTATATCTTCAAGCAAATGGAGGCGAAAAGCTCACAAACATGGAATTTCGATGTCATCATCGGCATCGCCATTATATCAGTTCGACAAAATTGGACATGCTGCCCCACATTCCAGAGTAGACATACCCTTGTCAAAAAAGGAGCCAAACGATGTGCAAGATTATTAGCATACTTAATTCTGCTGGCAGGACCTTTGAACCAGCAGACACAATCGAAACCCGGCCCGGAAAATCGGGAAAACCCGGAAGGACCTGGGCCAAGCTTCCGATATGACAGGACCAGCACCATCGTGTGGATGAAAAATCGTTTCCCGATGCTGTGTGTCCCCGGATTCCATCCTATTCGGGTGCATTGGAATCGGAATAATGATGATGGTGGCGTCTTTTGCTCTCGTCGTCACAAAGTTTCACGTTGAAATTCGACGAGCACAAACCGGAAAGACACATTTCGATTGCCCGTTGTTGATGTTGGCGGAAATAGGGAACAGGATTAAAGGATCTCTACCCAGGTTTCGGATTGTCGCTCTCTATGTTCGGCAAATGTCGACGTTACCAAAACTGAGTCGATGAGCAACTACGTTTCTCGTAATTTCGGAAGGTAATTGAGTTCACTATTGAGCATTTGGAACATTTGGAAAACAGTCAGATCATGTCATCACAAAACAACTGAAACGTGGATCACTGAAATCATCAAAGCTGCAAATAATCAACATGATCGAAAAAAACGTGAAATCGTACGGGATCCCCAAGCAATCTAAAGTTTCATAACACAGGTACGAAAAAGGTTACTCAGTCCCATAATTGATCTGAAGTACGTTCTAAACAGGTCAAAATTTATGTTACTATTGATACTTTTAATTTCTTAAACTAGTTTCAATAAACTTCTACAGGGCGAACACGACATTATTGCGACACATTGAACAGGACATAACTTTTTTACCATTGGGTTTAAATCAACCAAATTTTGCACACTTTCTCGTTGATGTGTATTGTTTACATGCTGTCAAACTCGAAGTTGTGTTTTTCGATTCAACGAAAATGGAGGGGAATCAACGCGAGTCGAGGGAACAAATTCACACAAATTCTAATGTTACACATAGAATCTGGTCGCATCTTTTCATTTACTACAGTGCCCCTAGTTGTCACATCGCAAATCTATTGACAGTGTTTTGATCCGGATGGTTTGTTTACTTAGTGGGGAAAATTTCATCAAAATTGAAGCAGTTAGTCAAAAGTTATCGACGATGGAACGCGAAAGGCGAGAGAAAACTCTGCACACTTACGTAGAGAAACCGACGTGGTCAAGGGTAATGATCGCGGAATTCCTGAAAAATCCAAAATCGACTGCAAATTCAGTGCTGCAACATTACCGGGAGACCTTTACGGTGGATCGAGCAAAACAAACCAGGCGTAAAAGTGGAACATATGACCGGAAGCTGCGAGCAGATCAGTTCACAATAATCCTGGAATCTCCTTGCGTGATTTGGCGAAAAAGTTCAAGATGAACCATAGTACAGCTCGACAAATTTTTTTGCGAGAAGGCTTGCGGTCGTATCATGCAAGCAAACACCCCAACAGGACGCTGAAACAAAACCTGGTTGCCAAAACCAGGGCAAGGAAGTTGTACGAGAAAGTGAGAAAATAAAAAATAAAAATAAAAATAAATAAATGGATTTCGGACAAATACCCGGTAACAAATTTTACATAGCAAAGCGTAAAGGGAATGTTGCGGGTAGATTCAAGTTTGTTTTTGCAGATAAATTTGCTCGTAAGTTGATGATTTGGCAAGGGATCAGTAGTTGTGGGAAGAAGACTAAGCCTTTCATCACTGGGGACACAATGAATGGAAATGTTTACAAAGAAGAATGTCTCCAGAAGAGGATTTTGCCATTCATTCGGTCCCACAAAGGTCCGGTGAAGTTCTGGCCGGACCTGGCAAGCTGCCACTACAGCCGGGATGTCGTTAAGTAGTATAAGGAGAACAAGATCGATTTTGTTGAAAAAAGTATCACTCCACCAAACTGTCCGGATTTTCGTCCCATCGAGAAATATTGGGCAATAGTTAAGGGAAAACTGAAGAAATGTGGCAGAACCATGAAAAAACCCGCTCAAATGGAAAAGTGGTAGAACAAGATGGCGAATGAGGTTACCAGCAGTACTGTGCAGAAAATGATGGGTGTTATCACAAAAAAAGTTCGAAAATTCATCCGAAAAGCTTGCGAATGATTTTTTTGTATTTTTTTTTTCCTTAAAGTGCAATAAAAACCCTACAAAATGACATTTTTACTTTTGTTGTACGTTATTTCTTTGCGAAGAAATGATCTATTTTATCTGACCAGATTCTATATGAAACAGACTTTATCACTTTTGCATCCAATTGTCCAAAATTTAGCACTTGTTGCTTGAAAGAAATAGCGATCATTTTTAAGATATTTTTCCGTTATGAAACTGTACGAAAGTGTTACCAAACTTTAACAGCAGTTTTCTGGGGATGAATAAACCAATTTGTTTAAAATCCCAAAAAAAACAACAATTTTCTTGAAACATGCCAATCAGTTTATACGACCTGTCAAAACTGACCAAAATTTTGTTTTTTTTCTATCTCAGTTTGATATTGAGAGTTATCTTTGGTGTGATTGGAGACATCTGGTGGCCCAGCCAAAAAACAAAAATTTGTTAAACACGATTATCAGAGATTTTACACAAGTTTCGTGGGTTAGCTTGTACGTCTGTTCTCTGTGATACTCCTCATGCTTTAGTACTCCCTTTATTTTGATTTTTTCATTTAGACCAATTTGTGTTCAATTGAATAATACAAAATAAACAATAAACAATAAACAATAAACAATAAACAATAAACAATAAACAATAAACAATAAACAATAAACAATAAACAATAAACAATAAACAATAAACAATAAACAATAAACAATAAACAATAAACAATAAACAATAAACAATAAACAATAAACAATAAACAAAAAACAATAAACAATAAACAATAAACAATAAACAATAAACAATAAACAATAAACAATAAACAATAAACAATAAACAATAAACAATAAACAATAAACAATAAACAATAAACAATAAACAATAAACAATAAACAATAAACAATAAACAATAAACAATAAACAATAAACAATAAACAATAAACAATAAACAATAAACAATAAACAATAAACAATAAACAATAAACAATAAACAATAAACAATAAACAATAAACAATAAACAATAAACAATAAACAATAAACAATAAACAATAAACAATAAACAATAAACAATAAACAATAAACAATAAACAATAAACAATAAACAATAAACAATAAACAATAAACAATAAACAATAAACAATAAACAATAAACAATAAACAATAAACAATAAACAATAAACAATAAACAATAAACAATAAACAATAAACAATAAACAATAAACAATAAACAATAAACAATAAACAATAAACAATAAACAATAAACAATAAACAATAAACAATAAACAATAAACAATAAACAATAAACAATAAACAATAAACAATAAACAATAAACAATAAACAATAAACAATAAACAATAAACAATAAACAATAAACAATAAACAATAAACAATAAACAATAAACAATAAACAATAAACAATAAACAATAAACAATAAACAATAAACAATAAACAATAAACAATAAACAATAAACAATAAACAATAAACAATAAACAATAAACAATAAACAATAAACAATAAACAATAAACAATAAACAATAAACAATAAACAATAAACAATAAACAATAAACAATAAACAATAAACAATAAACAATAAACAATAAACAATAAACAATAAACAATAAACAATAAACAATAAACAATAAACAATAAACAATAAACAATAAACAATAAACAATAAACAATAAACAATAAACAATAAACAATAAACAATAAACAATAAACAATAAACAATAAACAATAAACAATAAACAATAAACAATAAACAATAAACAATAAACAATAAACAATAAACAATAAACAATAAACAATAAACAATAAACAATAAACAATAAACAATAAACAATAAACAATAAACAATAAACAATAAACAATAAACAATAAACAATAAACAATAAACAATAAACAATAAACAATAAACAATAAACAATAAACAATAAACAATAAACAATAAACAATAAACAATAAACAATAAACAATAAACAATAAACAATAAACAATAAACAATAAACAATAAACAATAAACAATAAACAATAAACAATAAACAATAAACAATAAACAATAAACAATAAACAATAAACAATAAACAATAAACAATAAACAATAAACAATAAACAATAAACAATAAACAATAAACAATAAACAATAAACAATAAACAATAAACAATAAACAATAAACAATAAACAATAAACAATAAACAATAAACAATAAACAATAAACAATAAACAATAAACAATAAACAATAAACAATAAACAATAAACAATAAACAATAAACAATAAACAATAAACAATAAACAATAAACAATAAACAATAAACAATAAACAATAAACAATAAACAATAAACAATAAACAATAAACAATAAACAATAAACAATAAACAATAAACAATAAACAATAAACAATAAACAATAAACAATAAACAATAAACAATAAACAATAAACAATAAACAATAAACAATAAACAATAAACAATAAACAATAAACAATAAACAATAAACAATAAACAATAAACAATAAACAATAAACAATAAACAATAAACAATAAACAATAAACAATAAACAATAAACAATAAACAATAAACAATAAACAATAAACAATAAACAATAAACAATAAACAATAAACAATAAACAATAAACAATAAACAATAAACAATAAACAATAAACAATAAACAATAAACAATAAACAATAAACAATAAACAATAAACAATAAACAATAAACAATAAACAATAAACAATAAACAATAAACAATAAACAATAAACAATAAACAATAAACAATAAACAATAAACAATAAACAATAAACAATAAACAATAAACAATAAACAATAAACAATAAACAATAAACAATAAACAATAAACAATAAACAATAAACAATAAACAATAAACAATAAACAATAAACAATAAACAATAAACAATAAACAATAAACAATAAACAATAAACAATAAACAATAAACAATAAACAATAAACAATAAACAATAAACAATAAACAATAAACAATAAACAATAAACAATAAACAATAAACAATAAACAATAAACAATAAACAATAAACAATAAACAATAAACAATAAACAATAAACAATAAACAATAAACAATAAACAATAAACAATAAACAATAAACAATAAACAATAAACAATAAACAATAAACAATAAACAATAAACAATAAACAATAAACAATAAACAATAAACAATAAACAATAAACAATAAACAATAAACAATAAACAATAAACAATAAACAATAAACAATAAACAATAAACAATAAACAATAAACAATAAACAATAAACAATAAACAATAAACAATAAACAATAAACAATAAACAATAAACAATAAACAATAAACAATAAACAATAAACAATAAACAATAAACAATAAACAATAAACAATAAACAATAAACAATAAACAATAAACAATAAACAATAAACAATAAACAATAAACAATAAACAATAAACAATAAACAATAAACAATAAACAATAAACAATAAACAAGGTAGAAGAATCAAAAAGTTGCAGGTGACGCAATTAAAAAAAAACATGTTGAATTGTGGGAAAGATCAGCAAAAAATTGCTTTGAAAAAAAGTCGCGATTCGTAGCCATTATCCGCTTCATATTTTGAAGATAAATATGGGAGAGTGGGGAATCGTAGGCCACTTGCTTTCGTTGTTCCATAACTTCTTTATTATAAAAGATAAAATGAAAAAAAAATCGCATGGTTTTCTACATTTTCAAGGTATCATAAAGTAGCTTTTAAAAAAATTTGATAAGTTATTATCCCCAAATTCTGACTGTTTTAAAAAAGCATTATTTTTTGGATTTTGAAAAATGGTGGGGAATCGTGGGCCACCAAATCCAAATTGACCAAATAACATGCAAAGTTTATGAGTTGACCCAAAACTGTGATTCATAATCCATTTCGCTATTTTAAAGCAATTTCAGATGATGAAATAAAAAATAGAGCTGTGTAGGGGAGATGAGGGTATACCGAGCACACAGGGCATAATAAGCACTCCTTTTTTCTACGTAAGTGCGTATTTTCTTAAACAAATTTTCATAAGGATTTGTTTCGTACTACCTATAGAATTAATTTTTTACCAAAAAAGAAATATCCTTTTCATCTTCACAGAAATATTAAATAATAACCAGCTAGGTTCTCAAGTGACGCAAATATTATAATTTTTGAGCACCAGCAAATAAGCTTTTATGACCTTTAAGTCATCTTCATCTGAAATGTACGCACTACAACATGATCTACACATTGTTTCTCAATTTTCAACACCATATCATTTTTGATTTTTCACTTTAATCAATTTTAAAACGCTTTTTACTTTAATTTGTTCACTAGAGGCGAACAGAGCACTATCAATGAAGACATAATGAGCATTTTCTGCCGTATAATCTAGCAGCGAATTCAACTCGATGAAGTCAACTGAATAATAGAGCTACAATCCCCTCGACCAGGAATCGAACCCGAGCCTACTGATTGCCTCTCCGACATCCAACCAATAGGCCAAATCGTCAGACGATACAAGTTAAGCTGTAGCTCTATTATTCAGTTGATTTCATCGAGTCGAATTTGCTGCAAGATTCCCCGGCAGAAAACGCTCATCTTGCCTTCATTAATGGTGCTCATACTGCCTCGGGGGGTTTCTCATTATGCCCCTACAGTGACTGGTTTTCAGCTTTCGGCAAAAATTTTTAAAATGCGTTTTTAAACGTTTTTATCTACTTTTTAAAGTTTCATCAAGTTAGGCAATAGACTATTTGAGTATCTGAACACGAAACAATGATGTAGTTCACATATTACAGCTGTTCTCTATGGTTAAATAAGCGTTTTCCTTAAGGTGGCCATTATGCCCTCATCTCCCCTATGATCTAATAGATTCCTAAACTTGGCTCGCGAACGTTTTGGCAAAATTTCTAAGATAGGATGGACAAAATACTTTTCATAACTCTTCATTTGGCATTAGAAAATTTTACAGATAGGAAAAACGTATTTTAAGTTCTGCATGAAAAACATAAAAATATAGGTGGCTCAAGATGTGTGGCCCACGATTCCCCACAAGCTATGATTTGCAAATTAGTTGCGTTTGTGTGACTTATTGATGTTTCCAAAAAATCCTTTTCCACGTGAAAGATCATGACAAAACTGAGATCTGAGATCTCTACACACATCTGAAATATTAAAAGTGGCCCACGTTTCCCCATGGCCCACGATACCTCGCTTTCCCCTACTATTCAGTGCATATTTATTTCAGCTTTTATTTCTGCCATTCTACAAAGCCAAATCTTAAAATGCTTTCTCTGGAAGTAAACCACTTATTACTGTCAGTTGGATATTACTTTGACAGATTATAAAAAGAAAAATAAGATGTGGTTATAATTGAGGAATTCATTTTGTTTATTTTGGGTGTACTAAATTGAAATGTTGAATTAATTTTTTTTTATCATCTCTTATTTTTAAAATCATTTAAAAATTTCATCGATTTTTGACATAACCTTAATTTTCCTCAAGACCGCGAATAGTTTCAACTGCTGCGAAAAAAAATTATAAAGAATTTCTATTTATTTTATAACCCCAATTTTTAAATACAGAAGTTTTAACGATTTTTCAATAAGTGTTTAACCAAATTCAATTTAAGATTTGTTAAAGGGGAGTGGGAGGGGGGTAGAGTCTATCACTTTCAAAAAATCGATTTTTTTTTTATTTTCTTATTGTAAAACATTTCAAGAATGTTGTGTCAAATTTTCAAGTCAATTGAAGCAAAACTGTAGAAATTATACACTCAGAAAAATACTATTATGTATGCCATAAGATTCTCTTATGAAGTGGCGCCATAAGAAAAATTCATGAAATTCATAAGATTGTCTTATGACGCGAATGAATTCTGAAGATGAACGCCTACTTCAATGAGAGGTTGTTGCTTTTCATAAGAGATTCTTATGGAAACAGTTAATCACTTTCCAATAAGAAAAATTCTCGATATTTCATGCTGAAAACATTCACTTTATTGTTTGCCAAATTTGTTTAAAATTAAATCCTTCATGGTCACCATCAGCAGCGCATCAACAGACGGCTCCATCAAAGTTTTTTTTACCGCATCTTAATCTTCGACCTTTCGTTTTTTGCCGATCAGCTTGCTGAAAAGTAAACAAATAATGTATTTTAGTTTACTAATATATTCAACGTTCACACCAAAAACATCAAATCGAACTTACCATTCCGGAGATAACAATTACATTCAACATTGAAGGAAAACTATAATAACTATGAACTGGCGATTGCTTCGTACTGTTAGATGATGAAAAAAAAACTGATGCTATGAATGAATGTGTTCATCATTTTTTCACAATGCCGTTTTTTCTATTTTTCATAAGAACATCGTATGAAAATTGAAAGAATTTCATAAGACTCTTATGAAAAATTAGTTTGGACGCAAAAAAGTGGTTCATAAGATGCATCTTATGAAATTTATAATAAGATTTCCTCTGAGTGTAGGCCTTTATCTCCTCCTATCTAATACTGCAAGAAAGCAAGAACAGAAATTTCAAACGCGTTTTTCTCGAAAGCACATTTTTAAAGTCCGTGGACATCGTCATTTGAAAACTACTTATCCGATTCTTTTCAAATTTGGAACATATTTTCTACATATAAAATACCAGACCCCAACGTTTTTCTTTTTTTTTTAACTTTGGGGAGATTTTACAGATAAAAAATGGCGGATTTTTTCGTGAAAAATCGTAGTTTTTACTTCAAACAGCCACAAAAATTTCATTTTTTTTAAGATAAATAAAAACGTTGGGGTCCAGAAAAACATCTATTGAAAATATTTTGCTTTGATTTTTTGACTTCAGATGATTCTGTGCTGAGATACAGTGTCCACCGCAAATCCTGTTTTCTAAAAGGCATCCTCGAAAGTGCTCCGTCACCGGCTAATTTTTCAATATTTTTCTACGAAAAAATTACTGAATGTTCTTTTAACAATGCTTTGAATAATGCAAAAAATTTGAATACATTTGTTTGAACGATAGCTCTAGAAAAAATTATGAAAATGATGTTTTTTTACCCGTTAGACCCTACCCCCCCTTAAAGCAAACATCAAATCGTTTTGCAGGATTTATTGTCAATTGCATAATTATTAGACTATTGAGAGAATCTGATTTGACAGGTAACAATTCCGCACTCACTAACACCATCACATTCTTTATATAAACTATCATGTGCTAAAAGTTGAAAAGGGACTATATGAAAAAAGGAGCAACATCAGAGTTCAGTTACTTCATATGATTTCTACCAAAAACTTCATATGATCAACTTTCATACGCACCGTTGCCGTCTTCAACAAACTGCGCAGATTGCACCTATTTAGACCCCCGTGCAAATAATTTGCGCGCAGTAAAATCTGCTCACAGACCTATACATAGACAATGACACATATCGATATTCTCTACATCTTAAGCCTAGTCCACACTAGGAGACGGTTCGTCTCGAGACGGTCTCAGCGTCTCCCATTTTCTTCGGGAGACACTGAGACCATCTCAGGTTTCCAACAACAACAACAGACAACAAAGTTCGTCTCATAACAAAAATCGCAGTTCATGTTGCCTAGTGTGGACTAGGCTTTAGGATAAAATTGAATTAAAAACAATTGCGACTGGTGTGTCAGTAAAAATTGTCAGTGAATCCATAATTTTTTGGCTTATTTTTCAGTAATTCGAAAAACGCCCGAATAATGCATGATTTATTTGTTCCACTTACATTCTTGTACCCGAATGTACAGAATGAATTCTGTTTTCTGTTCGTTTCTTTTCATTTGTTGATCGGTCAATTTTCGTTATTAAACTCCTTGGTTTGCTTTCATAATAATTTTCGCCAAAACAATAACGATTATGCCGTTTGGAAATGTGATTCGAAAATCAGAAGCGAGCAACGGCTGATTTGAAAAACTGACACGGGTTGTCTATGTTTGCGTCAGTGCGAAAATATTTCTGCGTGGAAATTATTTGCACAGGAGTCTAAACTCTAAATAGGTGCAATATCCGCAATAACTTATTTGTTGAATGAAATGAAACCTTTTTTTGTTTAAACTTTCTTAAGTGAAGTCGGTAATAATAGTGATGATAGTTTTCAATTATT
This sequence comes from Uranotaenia lowii, assembly GCF_029784155.1. Taxonomy (NCBI): domain Eukaryota; kingdom Metazoa; phylum Arthropoda; class Insecta; order Diptera; family Culicidae; genus Uranotaenia; species Uranotaenia lowii. The sequence goes on from NC_073691.1 coordinate 78,951,853, forward strand.
TAAAACTGTAGAATTTAACTTTTTAAGACCATTCTTATATAATCATTAAAATATAATTCCTTAATTGATAATTATAGTAATCAAATTCAAGATCAGTTTTTCTTTCATGTAAATAGATTTCTTAATTCATTGAATTAATATCCAAGTGCTGAAAATGGTATAAAACTTCAACATGTTTTGGATTTTGAGGATGAATCATCAATAGTTGAGTGTGAATGTCAAGGGTGGTGGGATGAAAATTCCAAGCTTCTTTCCGCTTACTCGCTGTACAAAACTGGACTAGAAATCGTGGAGAGCAGACTGGAAAGAAAAATTCACCAACGAACCCAGGCGAGATGTTTTACTTTTATTTGGTGAGTTCGTTCCATGATGATTATTTTACTTACATGAAGTTAGAATAAGGGTTAAATATATTCTGAGTGTTTCCACCCTTTATTCTCCGGATTTAGGCTTAATTTAAGGGTAATCATCTGCAGGGAATTGATTCCTGAAATTTCTGGCTTAGCAATTTCCAGAACTTTATTCATTCATGGTTGAAGTTGAGTGTATTATATTATTACGTTTTATTTTTACCGATTCTTTTAAGAAGTTCAACTTTTAGTTTTGGTGACCAGGACAAAACTGAACCATTTGAAAGTTTTGAATTTGAAGATTTTTAATATTTATTTGATTCTATTATAAGGGTTTATTTTGAAGAAACCTTTCGAGTTCTTAACAGACCTCGAAGGGTTTTATCAGATATACTTAAACCGATATACACCACTTAACGAGAAAACGGGAGACACGAATAGCGCTATCTGGCGACAGAAATGGAAGTAGGGTGATTTGCCAATCGTTGCACAGCTAAGCACTTGATTTTGGTGTTTATGCTGTATTTTAGTGATTTTAACCAAATTCACTCGATTTTTTTTGTCGATGCACTCATACAGGATTGGTCAACAAGACCCAAAAGTTCAAGTGTTTGAAAAAAGTGACATAAAAATTTAAAAAATCATTTAAAACAGCTTGTCTGTGCCCAATAGTTGCACAGGCAAATTTTGTGTCGTGCATAATGTTGTCCGATTTTTTCCAATGGTTGCACATTTTGAAAATCAGTCACCATGAGGTCGAATAGGCTGATATTTGTTACGGAAGCTTATTTTGAGTTCTTCTAGTTCAAATGCAATCTAATTTTTTGACGGCCCCTTATGAGGGGGGGGGGGGGGGGGGGTCTTCCATATAAACCGTCCAATGCACTTTCCAATTCCAATTCGGCCTCAAAAAAAACACAAAGCCGCCGGTTTGAGTGTCTGGAATAGCATTTATCACACGTGAAGTTTTCTCAGAAACTCAAATCCACCTCTTAATTCACCCGAAGCCATTTGAGTGGAGTGTTATTTAACCTAATTTGCCCAGTGTTGAGTCTTTTTCTTTATATGTCCTACCAACATAAATCTTTATGTCTTCAAAAAACTGAAAGGTATTTAATGCTTGATTTTTAAGTGGCTATTAACAGGTGAAAAAATTAGAGAACGTGATCTGTTTTGCCCCCTTTTACCCCTATGAAGAAGATCCGATTTTACAAAACAAATGTTTTAAGACTCACTTGGAAGTCGACCAATTTTAAAAAAATGAATCTCAATTTAAAACTTGAAAATGGACACAACCACGCCCAAAGTTTCAAATCGTTTGACTGATTTATGCTCATGCTATACAATTTTGTATAAGAATTTTTTTTTTCGAAAAGTTAATTGATTTAAATATCTTTTTCATATAAGTGGATTTATTTGTAATTAATGTAACCTCTGTAGCATTTCATCAATCTTCAGGAAACTATCACATCACATAGAAATGCTTCCCGAGAGTTTTCCGGCTGGAAAACTGTTTTGGATCAAATTAAGTTTCACAAAGCTATGACTGTTTATTTTTCTGGATGATAAGGGCCTCGACGGCAGATTCGAATTCCTGAGAAAATTGCACGTTAGATAAGTAATATTTCGGGTGTTCCAACCTTCGACTTCTAGTTTCTGAGATTAAGGGTCGTAGTTTTCCTTCTGTACAATATTCTGACAATATAAATAACAATATCAAAGGGATCGCTGTTGACATGGAATAAAATTCTTTTAAATTTGTCGTCACGAAATTAAAAAAACCGATTTTTTCAGAACAGCTTTTAGATTCTTTGCATAAAATGTTGAGTAAATGGTCGGGATAAAGGATTTCAGAATAAATCTAATAAAAAAGTAGTCTCTCAAAGCCAATGCAGTTGAGTTGACTTTGACATTTTTCAGACAATGCAAATTGCCCGACTTTCATATAAAGAACTAATATTAATTATAAGAATAAAAGTAAATAAAAAAAAATTAAATTTGGAAAACATACGTTTTTCAACGAGTTTAATAATTTCAAAACTTCATTTTTAAGATTTGACGGTAGAAAAAATAAACTTATTGATATATAAAGTGTCATTGAACCATTGAATTAATTATTAAAATCAACATTGAGTGCAAAAAATGTGAAAATTCTGAGTGTTAAACAATTAATTAAAGCACAGAATTTACTAAAATTAATAGTTAAACGAGAATATCCACTTATTCAGAAAAAAAAACATGTCATATCAACAGACAATTCGAGTTGTTTTAGTTGCATGTAGTCAATGAACGTGTTCAATGTTGTATGACAATTTGTATGCAAGAAGAACTTTTCGCATATACAAGAAATTCAAATAAGTTAGAAATTAATTTTGTTTTAAATTATTGATTTTGCCCATTCCTAAGAATAACTGTTTGCCAGCATGAGAAGAAGCAAAGTATTTCATGAACAAAGTTATAACAATTTCGAATTAAAAAATCGTAATCCATAGAAAAGTATAGTAAAATTGCAGGTTTTGCTTTCTGAAGCTTTCAATAATTTCATGACATGTTTTTGCGAAAGATTTGAATCATCACACTTATTGGCTATGCAAAGCAGTATAATGCGGTCCTTATTTTCATCTGGTTAACCAGCTTTCAAATTAGCTGTCAATACACTAAAATTAAAAAATATTTACCTTTTTTTGAATTTTTTGTATGACAACGACTATCATTTCTGAAGTACAAGTTAGGTTTAGTTTTTGTTCACATGCAATGTATTGCAAGAACCAAGAAATATTTTAAAAATACAAAATTATGTTTTTGAACTTTCAGTACATCTCTGATGGTTTTTGAATGAAAATTTGGATTTTTCCGTACAAGCCTCCATACTTATTCAAAACAAGTTATAATTCAGGACTTAATCAATCGCTTTTAAAACTTTTATTGCTATTTTTTGTTGTAAAAACAACCAAACAAAGTTATTGGAGGTATACGAATTTATAAATTTGAAATTTCCAAACAAATTTTGCAGCGGAATTATGTACAACAATGGGGCAGGAGGAGATTGAGCGGACCAATTGTTGCACGATCCAACATATTTTCTGGTTAAGTATGGATCATAATTTTTTTTTCAAAATCATGGTGCTAAAATTGTCCAACAAACGTTTCGTATAGAAAACTGATACGAAAAATGTTTTGTTCTGACGTAAAACCTTATTTGCCGTAGAAGGAATCTTAAGGTTTTTGTTAACAATTGGCACCAAAATCGCGCGAAAAAAACAAGAAAAATTAAAACTGTCGTAAGATGCACACTTACCAGCAGAAAATATCGCAAAAGCCTCATTTCATCAGAAAACAATCCGAATTACATGATTCAGTATTATTTTTGAGGAAAAGTTGAAAAACAGCTAAAATTTTGGCAATTTAGGTCATGCTGTGCAACAATGGGTTAGGGGACAACGATTGGCAAATCACCCTATTACACTGTGATTTTTTTCGGAGCTTTGATCAGAGATGCCAGGTGTCAGATTTTTCAACTGAGAATCGCAAAAAGTGTGGCGTAGCATATCGCAAAGGCGGAAAGTAAAATGATTACTTTTTGAATAAATATTAATTATTAACAGTGCAAATTCTTACAATTTTCAAAACGTTATCCAAACCTTTACACATCGTGATTTTGATATGACAATTGATTTAGCGCAAAGTTTAAAATAAAAAAGAATCAAAATTGAATGTTATCAGGCTCAAAAACGTTTTAGGTCAAGCATTGACCAAATGACTAATTTATTATGACTTCATAAATATCTAAAGAAAAATATTTAATAAGCGCTGCCGAATATGGGTTATGATTTTCCATTAGTGTAAGTGGGATGCAGCTAAAATTCCTTGCAACTATGACAGATCTCGGGTCTTCCCTAAGCAGAGAAAGAATAATTTTTCGAATAACATTCGCCCATTACGACATCCACGATAAAATCTGCCAGCATAGATTTTAGGCTTTTGTCATAGCATGAGCATTGAGAATTTCCGCCAGCACTTAACGAGTAAACAAGCAAACTAAATATTCTTAATCAAATATTTGCTCCTTTTAGTTTCTTTAAATCGAATTCCACTAAACTCACTTTATCTATGTCTTCATTTTCAGTTTTAACAACAATTTTTTGTATTTCGTGTGCTAGGGTATAGGCAAATAAGTACGTAAATATGTTGATCGAAGTAAAGCCACAAATTATGAGTATGTCATACAAAACGGCAAATATAAATGAGTGGAAGCTTAATAAACATTAAAAAATATCTAAGAGACAAAAACTAGATATTGATAAGTTTATAAAAAAATGGAAATTCAAAAATGAAGTTACAAAAAAGATTATCAATAATTATTCTCAGTTATATTTCAATAGTTTTCAATGACATGTGTTTAAGACTATCATTTGTTTGTAATAGTAAAGATTTAAGAAATAAAAAAATGTTTTATTTCAAATCCAACATACATGCCATTTGGAGCTGAGCGGATGCATTTTATCTAATTTCGAAAGAGTTTTTTAAATTTCAGTACAATTGGTTTAAATTAGGAAGAACAAAACAATTCTGTTGCACACTTTTGTCTCTATAAATAAAAAAAAAAAAACAGAATATCATTTTGTGCCATTTCAAAATGTTAATCTGGAGCTGTCGAAATGCTGATCAGGGATGCCGTCCGAACATATTTTCATCACTTTTTTGTTGAGTTTAGGTACACTTTCAAAAAATTAAATTCCGCTCATTTGAGAAATGTGATTTGATGTCAGAAATTTAAAATCTTTTTCGCCGCCAGCTAAATCCTCGAAACCAACTGGGCATATAGTGCTCGTTCTCTGGGCCTAGATTTATAAAAAACTCATAACAAAAATATTCACCTTAAGCCTAGTCCACACTAGGCAACATGAACTGCGATTTTTGTTATGAGACGAATTTTGTTGTCTGTTGTTGTTGTTGGAAACCTGACACGGTCTCAGCGTCTCCTGAAGAAAATGGGAGACGCTGAGACCGTCTCGAGACGAACCGTCTCCTACTGTGGACTAGGCTTTAGTAAGAAATTGTGCTATAAGGAGAGTGGATGATTGGGAATATCTTGTTTAAATTGTAATAATTTTGGTTTTTTATTGATTTCTTGTTTTTATACAATCAGTTCATTAAGCGCTTATCTGTTTTTTTTTCATATTTTCATTTGCAGCCATAATGGATGGCTGGATGAAAAACTTGTGCATGCAACAAAATCATATAATAAAAATTCGTCAGATTTCGTCAGATGTGAATTTGTACGAAAAAACAGTGCGGTTTAAGAGCTACTATTTAGGGATAATCGGAGCGCTGGATAAAAAATATGACTGCGTTTGACTGGGAAAATATGACGGTTTCCCTGGTTTTACAACCTATCATTGTTTCTGGTTTTGTGCATATTTAAGGCAAAGTTTATTTATATAATATTTTAATAAACATTATTTGTTTCCTTTCACAAAGATATTGGTCGTGAACCATTAGCGGGTCATGCACGAATCCTAACATCAAATAAGTAGGGTAATTAAAATTAATTGCTGAGATCTATATTTTGTTCAGAATTATTAACAAGTATTGTATGGAAATATTTTCTTCAATTACTTTTTATTTGTTAGTTGATTCACTAAAATTTTTATGGTGCAAGAAAAGAAATAAACAATTCCAATTATTATAACTGGCATCCCTGATCAAGTCGAGTCCGGAATAGAGTTGTTTTTGACATTTCTTACGCACACTTGCTGAGCGTGTACAGATGAGACGGGACAATTAACGTCAAAAACTCTCGGTACAAAAAACGGGCACACATGGTTGTTTTTGAGGTTGATTGTCCCAAAACTGATAAGTGTTGGTGAAACAATCAACATAATATCACGAACACTACCAGCGGCAAATAGGACTATACACGCTATTCACAAGTTAGACAAATTTCTCAAATAAGTGCTTCCATTTTGTCCGCTTGATGATGCTGATGGTGTCGCCTTCTCACTGTATGAGGAAAACAAGTGTGGTGAATATTAGTCTCTATTATATTTGGTTTTATGTTTTACTAATATTTTCTTATTCTCTTTTTTATTTTTAAGAGCGAGTAAAGGCGCTTTATCCTTGGTCGATGACCAGAAATGATTGTGCATCGAAATCCAAAACATTTGAATAAAAAAAAGTCTTAGAATTTTAAAATCATTATGTTTACTACATAAAATTCTGCAAAATGCATTTATTCTTAGGTTTTGTGAATTCTGTGTACAAAATAAATCATTTCCAGCCACTGAAGAAAAGTCCTAGTGAATTGTGGAGTTACTTCAAAAACGCATGGTTTTCCATCAAGGAGCATTTTTCTTAGCATCCCAAGCAACCAAAAGTCTCATAAAACGGTTACAAAAACGCTTACTCAGCCGTATCATTGATATGAAGTACGTTCTATGCAGCTCAAAATTTAAGTTCTTATTGATACTTTCAAGTTTCAAAACAAGTTTAATGATCTTCTTTTCAGCTTCCAGCGGCCTCTTAATTCAGCTTCCAAAAAATCGCAAAATGAGCAAAAAAATTTCTCTCTATCTCAACTGAACCGTTGGCTTCGGTTCATATCGCCTTCTTTTGATTATTTACTGTGTTCTGTACCGGTGCCGCCATGATGCCACGCGCCGGATTTCAAACTCGATAAATTGCTCAATTGCTTCTTTCCTACATTTCCTACATATATCGCATCAGAATGGTCACTCATGTACAAAATTACTTATTGAAAAAAAACTTGCCCGGCTTGGGGATCGAACCCCGATCTTCGTGGTGAGAATCGAACACGCTACCACGAGACTACGCCTAGATGTTGTTCTAACTGAAGCTTAAACTCGAAGAGGTGATTTGGTTTTGAAAGCACATCGATGCACTTTTTGTGACTTATCAAATCCCGTTTGAGCACTTTTGTGCCCTTTATGTGACTAACCAAATCCCGTATCGGGCACTTTTGTGCCCTTTATGTGACTTAAGTCCCGTATAACGTACGTATAGATCACTTTTGCAGCTTTCAAGTTCGTTAATGAGCACATATAGTTCACTAATGGGAATTGGGCAAAACAAGTCACATGCAACGTACATATTAATCACTTTTGCAACTTTCAAGTTCATTAATGAGTACATAAAGTTCACCAAAGGGAATTGGGCAGTTGATTCTCTTTGTCAGCCAATATGTAACTTTCAATGCCTTCATTCAAGTAAATATGTGACTTTTGGTTGCTTGGGATGCTTCCAACGATACTGCCCCTTTGAAACGTATGGTACTGGTGGTCCACGTTTCTTCTGTTCCTGTGTTCCAGATGTCTCTGCGTTCTCTGCTCCATGGTAGGCCCAACCACTTTATGTTTTTGATCATTTTAATGTTTTTATGTTATAATGATCAAGAGCATGAACAAAGACAAGAAGAATAATAACACAATTTTTATTATTCTTTGGGACTCAGACATAAGTTCTGGCTGTGGAAGTACGATTAGTGATTAGTAAATAGATTTCTTAATTCATCAGTTATCACTGATTGACTGCACTCAAAACTCAACCCAACTTTATTTTAAAACTCATAAACCATATATCACCATAACTAGAGGTGACAGAAAAAAATTGACAAACGATTGGAGTTCAGGACGCTAAAACCTACAATTTTTTTTTCAAATCAAAGGCTTAAAATGCTGTTTTTAGTAGATAATCAATTAAAATTTTCCAATTATTTTTTAAAGTTCTAACTTTTTTTTTGAAAAAGTTCTTCTGAGTTGTTAAAAAACTGTTTTATTATCATATTTTGTTTTAATTTCCAATTACATTTACAGATTTTTTTAAAATCGTTTTTTTTTGTTTGACCGAATGCTTAACTTTTTAAATTTTTAGAAATATTAGAAATAAGTTTTTCTTCGTTTTTAAATCCTCAATTTTTGTGTTTTAAAAAAATAATCCTCTTGGGAGCATATAAACCTTGTATTTTGATGAGAAAACATAATTTCTACATTTTGTTCTATCGAGGACCCAATATTCCAAAAAACGGCGACAAAATACTCAGAGCTTAAAGTTTTAAACTTCAAACTTCGCGCTCATAAATTAATAATGTTTATCTTGTTTTATCATTTTAAATCATCTCTCTTGAATCGATCATAAACTTTTTGATAATCAATGAAAGATTCGAAAAATGATTCAAAGTAGCATGATTCATGTGCGAATGTCAAGCAAATAAGTATATGCTTCGTTCATTCAATATTTATAACAAAACTTAGAATTCCTTATTTTTATTTCTATCAGTTTCTTATTGATTATTCAAGAAATCTCCCATTACCCAATCTGTACATTGCCAGACTAGACTGCCCAAACTTTATTTTCTAGACAATTTTCTTGTTCAGAATAAGAATCATCATTTTAAATAATTTATCAATAACTTACCTGAAATTGCATTAGTTACAACATTGATTCTGATTGAATTGTATCAGTAAAACTTTTTTTTTACCATGTATGTTGGTCATATCTGTACATGAGCAAGCAAATGGTTTCATTTATGTATTTAATTTGAATTGATTTTTCAAGGTTTGCTATTAGTTTCGGATTTTTAAGGCGTTTTTTTCTAAAAAAAAAATCCCAGATTGATAGCCGCTTAAAATCCTTTTAAAAATTGATTTAGAAATCAATTTGCTTATTTGTTGAACATTTTTGGAATTGTTATTATTTTGTAGCTGGAATAAATTTCGAAACTCCCCTAAATTTGAGACACCAGGCTTGCCGCCTAAGCAAGGCATGCCTAAGAGTGCAAGATTGCCCGGTTTTATCTGTGTGTTCCCGGATATTAATACAAAATCTGAGAAAAGTCTAGTCGGGCCCGGTTGCCCGGCTTTTAATGAAAAAAGGCCGGGTTTTGCCTGGATTTATTTACTTTATTTGCCTAAATAATTTTTTTTTTATTTCTTCATACATGTCCAATACTAAATTGAACAAGTTATACAAAAATAGTCATGAAAGGTTTTTACAGAGCTTATGATGATTATAATGATTTTTTTCTATTTTATTTTTAGTTTCATTTGTGCTGGTTGATTCCTGGGTTTTGGCAAAATTTGCCCAGATGTTTCCCGGATTTTTGGTCAATAATTTTTAAATAAAAGGTCCAGATTTTGCCTGGTTTCAGATAAAATAACCAGTGGTTTTCTGAAAATTTCGTTGAAATATGCCTGAGCAAAATATATTTGGAGCAAACTGTCAGTTTTTTTTAAATATTTACAAATAACTTAATAGACATTATTCGGTTTTTTTTTTATTTCCAAACAAAAACATAATGATGCCAACATGCCAGTACAATTTGATATTGTTAGAAAGATTTTTCAAATAAAAATTAAAATGTTTATAAAGTTAAGTATTCGAGTAAACCGTTTTGATAAAATTTTACCAAATTCTGCTATCTTACCTTGTCAGAAAAATTTGGTATCATTTGCCTTAATAACGGTAGTTCAATGCTCAATGCTCTCTTTTCTCATACATGGATCGCACAAATTTTGGCTTCAATTAAACCTAAATGATGTTTCGTTTGAACATCGTTTTCAAAAGTGGCTTCATTATGCCCTCAAAACATGTTTTGCAACGTTGGCTTAGCAAGGCATCATTAGGGTTTTAGTAAAATCTATAAATATGTACTTGAAATGATTGAGGTATCCGTTTATGGAAAGTGAAAACAAATTTTGGCATTTTTCAACCTTTATTCGAGCAAAATGCATTTATAAACCTCTACAAATGCGGTGATTCGGTTCGGTTTTAAAAGGGTTAAAACCACTCTGTACTGTTGATATAACAATAATTTTGAATTACAGAAGAACTGTTAAAAGAAAAACTTCAATAGAAAAATAAGTTTCTTTTCTATTATAAGTGTAAAAATAATTTCAAAAATCTCTACCCCAAAAAACTATGCGGGCATCTTACAGAGTTCTTTATTTCCAGAAGATTTTTCATCCTGCTAAATTGAGAAATACTTTTTCCTCCCTACGAAAGGTGCAGGATTTGCTTCAGCTGTATTTTTAATCAGCATTTTTTGTCTTACGCAAGAAAGGTAGGTATGAACCTTGTGTTTTTTCCTCGCTCTCTGTCTCGAATCATAATCTGGGTTTTTGAACAATTTCGACCGGAGCCAGCAAGATAGCAAGAGGAATACGAATTCTTTCTTTTTTTCGCTGCCACTTTTACTCGTTCCTGGCTGGGGCTGGTGGTGTCTTCTCTATTTCCAGGATCACGGGTTTGTCGTAATCTGGAGATGATGTCCTTCCCCGAATATGGACAACGAAATGTGGACTTTCGTGCCATTCGTGGTATAACGCAGCAACAGCACGAAATATCGAGTCAGCCAAAAAAAAACTTACGAACCAGATAGGACGGTGCTGTTCGGTGATAAGGGAAAAGGTTTATGTTACTTAAATAAATTGGATTTTTATAAGACTATGGCGTGGAATTGCTGGGGTTCCGAAAAAGTACAAAAAAAAAACAACTTCGGGCAAAAGAGTTAAGTCCCTTCCACCGAACTGATTTTGCGGTCGCTCTTCATTAAGGTTTAGTGCTTTGAGGGTTATGTGTGTGTGTGTTTATGTTTGAAGTTCAACGAGAGATCAAATCAAGGCAACTAGCTTGAATTAAAGCAAAGGTTGTTTAATCCTGTTAAACGCTTCCAGATGATTTTTTTTCTCACCATATTTTAATGCTATAAATTTGCTTGAGTCTTTTCATTACTGTAACATATCAACTGTTGTTTATTTGCAAAAAATACTATATCTTTGACTATCAAGGACCACAACAACGGTGATAAAAAACTGTTAGAGGCGACAACCAGTTTGCAGCAAATTGGCGTTCTGCGGCGAAGAGGAGAAGCGAGTAGGCCTTGGTCGAGTGCGGTCGCGTTTATTTTTTTGCGTTAAATTTTATCGTTTTTCTGTCCGTTTCGAGGAGAAGTTTTGATTTTACAAACAAATTATCAATTTAGAAATGTTTCAAAGGATACAACAAAGAAATCATTGCTTATAACCGAAAAAATCAAGTGCCAAATAAGAAATCCCTTTTCTCACTTGATATCGTTGTTGTTTGAATAGTGCTCAGTGCGGTTGCTCCGGGGAATTTTTTTTGCCCAGTTTGATTGACGAGGAAAGTTTAATTTTGATGGTGCAGAAATGTTGAAAATGGAAAAAGAAGTTGGGTGGGATAGCGAACGGGACAGGTTTACTTCCTTTTTATCGATACGTGAGAGAGTGGTATTTTTAGTGCTACATTGGGAATGATTAAAAATATGTTCAGGTCTCTTATGAATGTCAAGTGAGAATAAAAGATGAAAGGAACAGGAAAAAGGTGCTCCTGTTTGTCGTAAGCTGAACAAAATCTCTTCCACATAATATGCTCAGGCAGGATAGTGAAATCATGTTTAATTAATAAAGTTATTGAGAAATGTGCTCATAAAAAGTGACAAAATGTTTGATACCGAATGAAGTCAGCAGCAAGTGCGGAAACTAGCAGAAAACTGGTGAGGACGTTCCTTATTATTTTTCTTTCGTTCCAACTATTTATTATTGGATTTCTAAATGAGCTGGCATGTATAAAGTTGAGAATAAAAATGTGTAGAAGTATCGACTTTTGCTTCGAATGAAAAATTTCATTTACATATTTTCAATTACAATTACCAACAGTCATTTGCGTTTAATCGCAGCACTCATTGATTTTTCAAAATTCGCCAACGGCTGGCGTGATTTTGCACTTAGTTCGGCGGTGGATTCAATTGCTAGGGGTAGGTGGTTTCTTAATGCTATCACTTGCGAATCTAACTTTACAAATCAAATTGTTTTTACTTTAGATAACATTAGAGAATATATGTATTTTTTGTAATACTTGGGTAATTTAGTGTTAATTTTTCTAAAAAGTTTTTTGAAAATTCTTACATAACATTTTTATTAAATCAATATGTAGGAATAGCATAACATATCTAAAAACTTTTTTATAATGAAGCTTTTACATGAAATAAAATGAATTTCATGTTGTATTTACCGGAGCTTAACTTAATCAAACATTTTTGAATTCTTTGGAACATTATTTGAATTTAAACTTTTATAATTTTTGTTGACAGTAAAAAAAAACACTTTGAAAGCGATCCAATGATATGAATCGCATAACATCGCTTATTTTTAAATGCTCAATTTTGTGTGAATATATTATAAGTATTTTCTTTGATAACTAGGTTCGTATTTAAATGTTTTCGATCCACTAATTAGGTTAATTTCTTATCTTATGAGAACTTTCAAAGGTAATTTGTTTGACTATTTTTATATCGTTAAAAATTTTTGGAAAAACTTTTCGAGCTCTAAACAGACCTCGGAGGGTTTTTTGTACTACTAATGTTTTCCGTTTCTCATTTTTATTTTCAAGAGCGAGTAAAGGCGCTTTAACCTTGGTCGGTGACCAGAAATGATTGTACACTGAAATTCGAAATAGTTAGTAATAAAAATTTAAGCTTCGAAGTTGCCTTACTTATTTTGTCAATTTGTTTGACATATGTGCTGAGATTTTGGGATTTCTGTGTACAAAATAAATCATTTCCAACCCCTTTCGAATGGCCCTAGCGATTGGCGAAGTTCCTTTCCATTACGCATGGTTTCTTCATCAAGGAGCATTTTTCTTAGCATGCTTCCAACGATACTGCCCAATTGAAACGTATGGTACTGGTGGTCCACGTTTCTTCCTGTTCCTGTGTTCCAGATGTCTCTGCGTTCTCTGCTCCATGGTAGGCCCAACCAATTCATGTTTTTGATTATTTTAATGTTTTTATGTTAAAATAATTAAAAATATGAACAAAGACAAGAAGAATGATAAGACACTTTTATTATTCCTTGGGACTCAGACTTAAGTTCTGGCTGTGGAAGTACGATTAGTGATTAGTGATCAGTGAATTGGCGTACTGCGGCGAAGAAAGTGGATTTAAGGTGACTGTATAAACTCCGATGGCAGGCGTCAAACGTTCTGAAAATTCAAACTTTTTCAAAAGTGATACAATAGACAAAATGGGAAAAATTTGACAAAATGGAAAAAATGGACAAAATTGAAAAAAAAAACGTAAAAGAATATCAAAATAAGACAATTGACAAAAAAAATTGCAAAATTTGACAAATTTTGCAAAACTTATGAAATTGATAAAATTAACAACGATGGCGAAATTGTACAAAAAAATGGACTATGGGACAAAATACACGAAAATTCATAAAATTGACAAAATTCATAAAAACAATATCCCAGACAAAACTAGATAAAATAAGCAAAGATAGCAAAATTTAAGAACATGACAACAGAGATCAAATTTCAAAATAAAAAAAACAAAAATGTGTAAAATAACAAAATTGGAAAAATTAGCCTAATTTAAAGGTTGATGTTTTATGACACGTATTTTTGAAAATTAAGATAAACTCAACTTTTGACAAAATAGACCAAATTGCCAAAATTGACATAAAAGACAGAATTGAAAATGTTTGCAAAATTGACAAATTTTTCAAATTAACACAAAATGTTCAAATTGGAAATGATGGACAAAATTGACAGTATTGTCAGGATTGACAAAATTTCAAATGTCAATTTTGGCAATTTTGTCACATTTATAATTTTTTTTTTTCAAATTTGTTCATTTTATTATTTGTGTCAATTATGTAAGTTTAGTCCATCTTGTCAATTTTGTAAATACTGTGAAGGTAATTTTTGTCCAATTTAATCATTTTTTCCAATTCTGTCAATTCGTTCAATTATGTCGGTTCTATCAATTTTGTCAATCCAGCCCATTTGGCAATTTCGTCACTTTTGTCAAATTTGCCAATTTTGTCATTTTTTTACCAATTTGAATATTTTGTTATTTTTGCCAATATTTCACTTTTATTTATTTTCTTATTTTTTTTTTAAATATTTTCAGTTTCATTATTAATGTTATTGATTGATATATTTAGTCAATATGGTCAACTTTGTCATTACTGGCAATTATGTAAATTTTGTCATTTTTTTTCAATTTTGTCAATTCGTCAATTTGGTCAATTTTGTCATAAACGGTTATTTTATCAATTTTGTAAATTTAACCAATTTTATCAGTTTGATCTATCTATCTCAATATGGCAAGATTTTATTATTTTCGACAGTTTGTCAATTTTGTCGTTTCGGTTATTATACTGCACTTCGTAAATTTTGCCAGCATTAATAATTATGTCAATAATCGTTGACATTGCAAACGGTGTAATTTTTAACATTTTGTCTATAAAAGTAATAATTTTGTAGCAATTTTGTTAAGTCTGTCAATCTTGTCAATTTTGTCAATCTTTGTGTTAATTGTGTCAACTTTGTATAAATCCATCAATTTTGTCAATTTATAAATTTTGTCGTTATTACAATTTTGTAAGTTTGTCGATTTTCCTATTTTTATTATCATTTTCATAAAATTTGTTCTTTTTGTCGAAATAGTCATTTTGGCAAATTTTGTCAAACTTTAGCGTAGTGAATCAATCACAGTTGTCAAACTTAACATTTTAGCCAATTTTTGTCATTTGACATAACTGACCGAAATTTAACAAATTTCTAAAAATAACCCACGGTGTACCAAAATACGTTATTGAAAAAAATTCGGCATTCGAAAGATATAGTATTCAGGCATCCATCCTGGAAATTTGGAAATGTTCCATCGGGCCTTTTTTAAACTAAGCGATTTTAAATTTTGAGTCAGTTTGCATTAGATTTCCAATCGGGTTTTTCGACCTTATGTTCTATGACCATGAATTTTTGACTACATATTTTATGACAATCTCCCAGTTCTATGACTTTATAGAAAATTTCATGCCCGACAACTTTGTCGAAGACTGGAAAAAGATTTGAGTTGATCCTAAATAGTTATTGGCAATTTTCTAAAACTTTATTAGACTGATTGAAATTTTTCCATGTTTCTTGAGTTTTTTTTTCAATTCAGTTTCACTAAAAAGCGAATATCTTTCCGGGCGCAGTTTAAAACGTTTTTGGGTCTTCAACTATTTTTTTCGTGCTCAAAATGTGCCTAGTCGAACAAGGTAAATAGCGTAATATTGGATTTAAAATAATCATTTTTGATTCCCTTCTTGGATTCAACAATAAAAATAAACGATATTTTTTATTTAAAATTAAAAATCAACACAGATGACCACTGTTATCAACTGTTATAGTCCAATACAGCATTTTAGAGATGTTCATAATGGGTGATACGGTCAAAATTTGGTCAAGGGAAAACGCGTGTAAATCGGTGAAATCGTTTAGTTAAAAAATGAAATTAAATTTCTTTTTCAAGTTAAATTAGTATAAAATTCAGGAAAAATATTCAGTTAGGCTTCCGCTTTTCCAAATCCGAATTGCCGGACCTTATGCTTAACCCCTGCCACCAGATTTTGTACAGCTACCTTGTCCACCACAGAAAGCCAGTTTGCATTAAACTGCTGCTCGTCCTTAGCAGTTTTTTGGTCTTCTTTAGGTTCCGCTTGGCAATAGCCCAGTATGTCTCAATTGAGCGGAGCTCTGGCGTGTTGGGAGGGTTCTTGTCCTTGGGAACAACCTGCACGTTGTTGGCGGCGTACCACTCCATGGCCTTTTTATCGTAATTGCAAAATGCCAAATCCGGCCAAAACAGTACGGAACAACCGTGTTTCTTCAGGAAAGGCAGTAGACGTTTATTCAAACACTCTTTCACGTAAATTTCTTGGTTGACAGTCCCGGAAGCTATGAAAATGCTGCTTTTCAAGCCACAGGTACAGATGGCTTGCCAAACCCGATATTTCTTCGCGAACTTTGACAATTTCATGTACTTGAAAATATCTGCTACCTTTCCCCTTCCTTTTGCCGTATAAAACTCCTGTCCCGGAAGCTGCTTGTAGTCGGCTTTGACGTAGGTTTCGTCGTCCATTACCACGCAGTCAAACTTCGTCAGCATCGTCGTGTACAGCCTCCGGGATCGCGCTTTGGCCGTCGTATTTTGTTTATCATCGCGATTTGGAGTCACTACCTTCTTGTAAGTCGATAGTCCGGCTCGTTTTTTGGCTCGATACACGGTTGCAGACGTTACACCCAGCTTATTTGCGGCATCTCGGAGAGAGAGGTTAGGGTTTTGCTTCAAACTACCGGCAACTCTCTTTGTCGTCTCAGCGGCTTCCGGTTTTCGATTTCCCCCCGATCAAGACTTCCTGGCTGTCGACAAACGTTCCCCAAACACTTTAATTACATTTGTTACGGTTGATTTGGCAAGCTCAGATTTTCGCGATGCGCGAGCAAAATTTTGATACGCTGCTCTTCTTCCTTGGACGGCATTTTGACAACTGAAGAGTGAATTCCAAAATCAAAATAGGAGCAACATTCTACACACACACACCTTCAAAATGAGGGTTGTTCAGGTTTTTTAAATGCAAAATTGAAAGAAATACGTCAAGTTGATATTGACCAAATTTTGACCGTATCACCCTTTAGTACAACTTCGATGTATCGGAGGTTTGATATCGTTTCCACGTTTCTGAAAAATCATGATGAACACTCTTCGAGGCCTGCTCTTCAAATACACCCAGCAATTTACCGGTGTATTCGCAAAAATCCTTTACATGGAATCGTGGAATGTGTAATTTGGAAGAGTTTGGCAGTTTAAGATTCTCCCACACTGTTCAATGAGTGATGTGTACTTGGAATCTAAGTTTTCCTTAAAGCATGCCTTGTAAATCTCCTGGAACAGCTTCAGTGCCTGCGATATTGGTATTTTTACAATTTTAAGTGTTTTTCTTATTTCTCTATTTTACTTACCTTTAAATGCTCTTGCACATCAAAATGACCTTCCAGCACATCTGAGGAATCCATTAGATTATGGCAACTCACGAAGGTATCTGTGACAGTAGAAGCTTGCTCGTATGATGAATTTTACCTAACATTTACTATTACATAAACATTTGTGCTGAAAATTCTATCCCAAACAACTTTATAGAAGACCATAAGACGATTCAAACTACGCCTGGAAAGATATTCGCTTTTAAGTGAAGCGGAATTGTAAAAAAAACTTAAGAAACTTGGAAAAATTTCAATCAGTCCAATCATGTTTTAGAAAATTGCCAATCACTTTTCAGGATCAACTCAAATCTTTTTCCAGTCTTCGACAAAGTTGACGGGCATGAAATTTTCTATAAAATCATTGAACTGGGTGATTGTCATAAAATATGTAGTCAAAAAATCCATGGTCATAGAACATAAGGTCGAAAAACCCCATTGGAAATCTAATGTAAACTGACTTAAAATTTGAAATCGCTCTAATTTCAAAAAAAAAAGCCCGATGGAACATTTCCAAATTTTCAGGATGGATGCCTGAATACAATATCTTTCGAATGCCGAGTGCCGTTTTGGTGGTCAATATGGGGCTATACAGGATACTTCAGAATTCAGCCATTCAATAACCAACAAAAAGTTTCAAATTATGCTATTTATATGAAAACTAGCTGACCCGGTGTTCTTTGCTACACCTTTCAAAATTTTATTAAATTTGTTATAATAATTGAAATTTAGTTTTATTTCCTAGACAGCGTTTCAAACCAAATTTTAACAAAATTTAGAACCAAATGCTTTAAAAAGAGAGCAGCAACTGATTTCAGTACAAAGATGTTTTAATTGTTTTTTCTTAAAATTGATCTCTAAATTTGTTTTTCAAGATCTGTAACTTTAAATCTGTTTTCATAAGGTTTATAGAGTTTCTAAGTATTTCAATATGTATGTTTTAATGATATGGAGTTCCAGCCCTTTCCCGATTGCAATGCAAGAAGTTCTCACGAACTACTATAAAATCATTTTTAGTTTTTAAATGATGTAACATTTTGCTTTATTTGTTTGATAAGTTTTCCAATTTTGCCAATAATAATATGAATAAAGAAGGAGGCATCTTTCCGACTCCACCCAAAAATGAGGTAGGGCCTTAAATTCTTCCTACCCAAACAACTTCTCTTCCTTTTTCTATAAAACTCCCTTTGTTGCTTCATTCTTCACACTGCAATGCAGAAAGGTTTGTAAATAGAAACATATCTCATGTCCAAATACCTTTCCCTTTTAAAATTATGTCGATAATTTTTATCGCCATGTACTAAATTGGTTGACATTGCACAATCCAACTTCAAGTAATGCCAAACAGCACTTGTCATGGTATGAAATCTGGCGACTTTTTATACTGCAAATTACTATATTTTCAATTAGTTTAGCAATTAAATTCTTATGGATAAACTTTAACTCAATGAATCAGAGAAAAATGGGTTTTGAAGAATTTTTTTTTAAATTTTGTTATTTGGCTAAATCACAGTACTTTTATTGTTCTGAGGGTCCTTTTAAGGCTTTTCAAGATTTCAACATACTGACGTTATCTGTTAATTGACAATCGATTGAAAAGCAGATTTTCAAAAACTGAATGGATTAAAAGAAAATGTTCATGCTTCGATGATGGTATGAATTTTCTAAAAATTTTCATGTAAACGTAACACAAAACCTCAAAATGTTGATTTCAAATTTTATTTCAATTCAGATACACCGGGGCAAGTGCAAACGGATATTACCATAGTTGAACTTTTATAAATCCTAAAAAAATATGTAATTCTTAAAAAAAGATCTATTTTCGTTTGTTGCTAGTTAAAAAATAAAAAAATGTTGCCAAAAAGATGTTTCTAAGTAAACAATTGTCCCGTTTATTGAAGCAAGTGAAAACACAATAATCCACTTTTACTGAATTCTGTTTTAAGCAAAAGACCTTCATTTACAAAGACATTAATTTTGAAAATCTATCTCAGGTTCAACACATGGCATACCTCTTTCTGACCTTTCACACATAGAGCTGAATCATTGTGGAGATGAAATTCTCAAAAGATAGATGTTTCATAGCTAAAAAGCGCGTTTCAACTTGTTCCTTCGTGTGAAATGACAGGAGTAAATATTATTTTCAACACTTTCAGGTTATATTAGAAACTAAAAAAAAATCTGCTGTCACTGAAATATCAATCACAAAAAAACTTTTCAACAAAAAACGGATCAAAAATCTCTTCTATTCAACCAAAATATGTTAAACCAAAACACACTTTTCATGTTAAGTACGTACTTGAATTGTGTTTAAACAAACAGTAAACAACTGTACGTAAATCATCCCATTTTTTTTCAAACGTCCGCAAAGAGTCATACTATTATTTCATATCAATCAGAACTAAAGTCATATTTTTCACACAATAATTGCTACTTTAATTAACAGGAACTTAAAATATTTTTAAATTTTAAAACCGTTTATATCGTTTTGATTTGATCGGCAATATATCAATCTTGATCACATCTAGGCGTCGTTTATTAACATGTGCTGTAAAAAAATCACACCAAGGCTTCATATCGTCACCCCTTGCATTGAAAATATGCTTGGTTGAGAAATACGCGCCAAAATATTCCCACTGATCAGTATGCTATGCCATGGTTACTATCCTCTGGCGACGTTGGCTCGCGACGCCTTGACCATGGAAACGAAAAACAAACCGCCCAAAGGAAAGAAAATCTCGAAAAATGGATGCCATGACTTACAAGAGAATTTTATATAATAGATTATGGTTATTTTAAAATACTTTTATCTTATTAAAAATTTCGTTTCTATGATTTTTTAAAATCATTTTGGATTTGATTTACTACACAGAAAAAAAATCTGAATCCTTAACAGCACGTAAATTGAAAACCCTTAACATTACAGGACATAGAATTAGATTTCGTTATGTGAATTTACAAAAGCAAAAGTAATTGAACCGTAAGCAGCACTGAAATTGAATCACAATAATATTACATGACACAGAACATGATTTGCTAATGTAAAATTCCGTCATATATGATGCTTCTTTTTATTTACTTCATATGTGATGTAATTTTATAGCACTGAAATTTAAATACAATAATATAACATGACATGTAGCGTGATTTTGTAATGTAAATTGAGAACATTGATTCATTAGCAACACTGAAACGAAATTTCCTATTATTACATGACACGGAATTTTACATCATCATCAACAGCAATGGAAAATTCCATCAAATCAAAGGTGATCATTAATAACATCTGTTTTGCAAAAAAAAAGTTGCTAAAAGTTTTAGCCTAAAACTAAAGTTAAAGTAAGTTATGATCAGTGTTTATTGATCTGTGAATTGAGCATTTTATTCGTGATTTTAGCATCCGCGATTTACACCGACGACGCAGATTACACCGAGACCGAGATGAGAAAAGCCGATGTAAACAAAACGGCAAAAACTCGACCCGCACAACAAATGACATCAAAATCACCGAATCGTTTCTGTTTTGGAAGGAGTAAGTTTTTAATACTATTGATTTATACGAATTCCAGTATTTTTCCATTTCATTCCAGGAATCAAAGCGAGCAGTACCATGCCGTCAAACTGGACCTACTCTGGGACCCACAGGAGGAACCAACGCATAAAACTTTCCAGAACTTCATCCTTACTCTTGCTGACTGCTTATGTTCAGGTGAGTTTTTTTTAAAACTATAATGCTCAGTAGTGAACGTTTCACATTCCAGCTTCCAGTAAAGTCGGCCCAGGCGATACGGTTCCAATCAAGGCAAAAATGTAACCCGATAATTTCAGAGGACAAATACAAGTTGATGATCCAATCGGAAATGAAAACCCAGCATCAGAGATGTTTTTCAGGTAAGATGTTAAACCTATGTCTTATGATCAGTGTTATTTTTTCATATTCATTCACAGATTTCAACACGTAGGCACGCTTTTTCATGTGTAATTTAGTCGTTTTAGGTATTATGGAATTAAACAAAATTTTCCGTATATTGTGGCGTAAGAGCAGCTGCCGTCATTCTCAAACTCATTCTGACATCCGTTGGTAGTTGATGACGGTCCCTGGAATTAAGACTTAAGTATACGACACAGTCTATGCCGCTTGTTGAGTTGACGTAGGGCAGCTCCGCGGACACCAAAAGGCTACTATCCAGGCAAAATCAAAGTGTTTCAGTACCAGAGGAATCCGCTCTTAAAAGGAAGAGCAGGTGGATTGAAAAATCTAAACCAGTTTATAAATCCCTTCTTGGGAACTTACTTTAGAAGTTCGATAAGTCGGCGTTCCGGCATATTCGGTAACGCAACAAAAATTGGTAATATTTGTTTGTAGTATGTACTATTTTGTGAGTTTGTCAAAATCAGTTGTGAAAATGTGAGATAGTTTTGTTGCCTTAGTGGAGAATAAATTATTTGTATTAAAATAAATAAAATCTTTTTAATCCATACAAAAACGGAAGAAATTTGTAAAATTACATCATTAATTATGTAAAGAAAAATAAGCATCATATATGACGGAATTTTTAGTGCGAGTTGAATATTACACGTCTGTAAAATTTCACGTCTGCAAAATTTTACAGGCGTGTAATATTAAACTCGCACTGAAAATTCCGTCATATATGATGCTTCTTTTTCTTTACATCACATGTGATGTAATATTACATATTTTTTTCGTTGTGTGTACGTTTGAATTTCTTTAACCATATTTGTTGAATTCAATGATTTAACAACAGGGAATTGGTTTGAAAATGAGATACCATTTATTCATTTCTATTCGTCAAGTCCTTACAAGCTAACTTAGACCTAATATAGCGATAACTATCTTGTCGCTTAACCTAGGTGATTCTCAACTCAGAATCATTCCTTAAATACTATCGTATTCTGGGCTAACCACCCAGGATAAACTGCCAATACTGCAGGGTAACTCATAACCACTTGCTGTGTTGGCTGAGTTTAGCGTGCATGATGACAACATTTATTTTGTTGTCATCATCATTGACTATCATTAAGTGTCAACCGCTATTGTTCTCAATATGCGAATTGACGAAAGAGGACGAAACCAAAACAATCGGTTATTTTACACCACTCGACAAACTAGTGGATTAGCATCAAATATGCTAGAGATTCTCAGCAACTGCCCCCAAGAAGAATCCAAATTAGTTGCCTTCCTCCGCAAAGCCGGATTAATCTACAAAGTATAGAGGATCACCACGAAGCATGACCCTAATGGGTTAACCAACCAATCGAATCGACGAAGAATTACCCTAACGGGTTAAACTCCTATCAAAAAAGAAAAAAAACAATCGGTTTTGGTTTTGCTCGAACGTGGCCGCGAGGAATATCGAGTCCGGAAAACCGTAAGTATCAACAATATTTAACGATTAAGAATTAAGAAATCTATAATTCGTTTATTTATCTGTGACATTTACATCTAAACAATCCACTGAAAAGTGTTTTAAATCGAGTTTTTTTTTATATTTGACAAATAGATAATAAGCATAATGCACGCAATATACGCTGCTTCATTATAATGACTTTCCAAATGTGTTGGCTATCTTTTTTTTAAATTTTCCTTTTTTCAATATATCGATCTTTTCGTCTCCTCCCTTTTTCATCTCTATTTGGTTTATTAATATTCTGTTGAATTTTATTGCCATCAATTTACCTTTATTCTCTTATATTTTTAATGCTTCGTCAATCTTCTTTTTAATCTATTTCTTCTGATGTTTTTGCTGTTAAATTTTTGATCCACAATGCTTTTTTTATTTTTTTTTTTCCTATGTTCCTTTTTTCACTCTTCTACTTGGTTTCTGTTCTGTTTGTATTCTTTCTTTTATTTTTTCATCTCTAAACAACCCTCATTGTATCTCTTTCAAATCTTATTTCTATTTATTTTAAAAACTTTTCTATTTTTCTTTTATTCTATTCAACTTTCCTTTTCCATATTGTTTTCCATTCTCTCTGTTATCTTTGCTCATTTATTTCATCTTTTTTTCTATTCTTGTTTTTGTTTTACTTTTTATATTTCCTCTCTCATCTCATTTTTTTATTTCCACAAGTCTTTTTTGCTTGCTTCCACTTTATTAACCCGCTATTATCCTCGAGATGGCCAAAAGATTCAAATCTTTCGAATCTTTCTACAAAATTTCGAATAATGATCCGAGGTTGTTTTTATTTTGGAAGAACTTGAATCTCGATATTCAATGATTATTTTGTTGTTATTTTTAACTATTACTACGAATGTAGTATAATTTTCATGATTTTACAAAAAATTGCGGTAAATTAAAAAAAAATATAATGAAAACTTCAACTGAAAGTTAAACAAACACTTTGAAATTGAATCCACTTCGTCCTGTGGCCTGTGGCCAATTTCGAAGGAAAAATAAATGGAAAATAGGAAAACTGACCTGTTCGATTTTAACAATACGTCCGTCAATATTGTGTTGCCAAAATCGACCGGATTTTATTTGCTTTTTTTATTAATTGAATAAAATTCATGTAAAACATTATATTAGCATTAGACTTATTTGGTTGGCTCAATTATATTCGTTTTGAACAGTAAAAAAAAGAATAATTCTTTTTGTTACTGTTTAAACTATACTATAATTCTTATCTTATAAATTTTATGCTGATCAATTTAAAATAAAAATAATTAATGAAAAAGTTTCAAAAATGGTTTTTTTATGTTGCCAAAAAGGAACCGTTCAGCTCGTATGTTGCAAAAACCGAATGTTTGCAAATTCGAATGGGGTCTATATCTAATAAACCTTTCCAGAAACTGAATTTGTCATTTTTGGCATGAAGTAAATTTAAAATTTACTCTAAGACTTTCGAATGAAAATAAAATTGACAAAGTCCTTCTAATTACCAAAAGATTGACCCAGAAGTCAACTCATCAAAATCCAGCAGAAAGCCTGCTCTTAATTCAGAGTTTAATTTTCTCCAAGTTGATGACACTGGCAAAGCCCCAAGTCAACCTGCCGGAACATCAACAACAACCGAAAAAAGCTCGGATCCGAAAACACTCTTCCTGCATTCGGTGAAGAACGATGACATCCTTAATGAAGACACGTTCGGGGCATTAGCTCAAGTTGCTCAAACCATCCGTCTGTGTCCCTTCCATCCCGCTGGATGACGACAACCGGAACCCAGCCAGCATCCTCGACACGATTGGCCTTACCTTTCTGATGAAGGCCTTGCTCAAATACCTACAACACAAAGTCTTCCAGAATTATCATAAATCAAAAGGCTCGAGATGGAGGCGAAGGTTAATTCCATTCGTTTATCCGGAGCTTTTATCTCTAATTTGGCCCTCCTCCTACTCTTAGGCGTTCCGTCTCTGGTCTCTGGTTTGGCGGATTTGGCCATGAAGGTGATACCTTCACCTTCCTTCGGAGCAGTCAGAAAGTTGAATCCTTCTTTACCTCCTCGCGATTTTTGGGCACCCAAGCATCAGGATTGGCACAGATTATAATGCCCTGTTGGCTGATGCTGGCGCCTTCGTCGTCGTACGGATTGTGTTTTTCATTTTGGGCGACACGACTCGACTCGATCCTACCCCTTACTCATCCTAAATAGAACATAGAACGAGAGCAAGGTTAATTTCCGTCGGTGCTGAATGAATGAATGAAAGATGGATGACGGACGGTGTGATGCGTTGCCGGGTTAGATGGAAAAGAGGACGAAGGTCATCGCAAATTGGAAAAGTAATTAAAAGTTTCGCCAAATGATTTTGTAGTAGGTTAGCAAACATTCGTTCCAAAAAAAATTAATTGAGAAAATTTTAGCTCAATGTGCAAAACAAAAACGAAATAAGGGGTTAGAAAGAATTGGAGAACAATTAAAATTATCTTATTGTTTAAACTGAACTGAAATACAACTGATTAAGCTAAAAATTTGAAGCTGGTCGGAAATATGATAAAGAAACTTTCAAATCATACAAATTAACGCTATCTTTACCCAACTTACTTGTTCTGCGAGTCGAGGGACCTGACTCGTGAAATTTCACTTAATCGCTCAGGATACAACGTTAAAAACAGTCAAAATCAAACGGTATGTTAACATTGAAATAGTCCGGAAAAACGGGTGGAGGTCAATCTGGAGCAAAATGAAAAAACGTGTTGTCTCGTTGAAATGCCAAACCAAAAAGAATGTATTCAGTCCTCCAATTGTACAATTCTAATCCTCTCTCACTCTCCTATCATTTTTGACATCGAAAAACATAGAACCCTTTCGAAAGGGCATATCATTTGAAACCGATCTATTCGAACATCGCTTACACGATAAAAGTGGATACTTCAACTCCTTCACCCTATCTGAGAACATTGTTGATAACTAAAATAACTTTTTATAGAACATTCGAAAATGCAAAACTTTAAATATGAAAGCAATCTTACAAAAATTGCAAAAAGAAAAATAAATCGAATGAACTTTTGAGGTTTCAATTAACTTTAGTAATAAACGAAATCAGACTTTCGACGTCTTTTTAATCTTCTCGATGATTTACGATGATTTTCAATCTTCTCATTCGGACTGGCTTCAAAAATTGATCCTGCTTCTTCTGGTTGGTCGACGTCCGAGTAAATGTAAGAATCTGCGGGAAACCCGTAAAAATCGGAGCTCGAATCCGAAACTGTTTGTGGGTCCTCTGCATCTTCTTCCCTCTTCCGTTTGCTGTTGTTGTAAAAATCATTCTGATGTGGTAGTTCTTGGTGGTCTTGGTGGTAGACTAGATGTATTGAAGGTTTTCGGCGAGACGTGGGTGCCAACTTCAATTGCCGTCGATGTGCCAGAACTATCCTTCCTCCAAGTAGTATCTGTGAAATGGTTGTAGAAATATTTTTTAAAAACTTTGCTTGAATCCATTTAGGTAAACCTGTTTTATGATTATTTTTATAATATATCAGATCTCCTTTAGTCAAGTTTTTAAAACCGTTGTCAGAGGTACTAGGTTCTCCCTCCTCAGGTTGGTAGTCATGTGATGTATCATCATATGGTTCTTTTAAATTATGTTTAAAACTTTTCTTCGGATTTATTAAATCTAACAAATTCTTCGGTTTGTAGGAAAACAAAATTTCAGAAGGAAAAATTCCATCCGTTCCCAAACAGGTGTTTCTATAATTAAACAGAAAGTAAGAAATTTGCTCTTCTATATCAAGCCTTTTTATTTCAGGATCCAAAAGAAATTTTTTAAATACGTCTTTTACCAACCTCACCATCCTCTCTGCCTGGCCATTGCTCTCCGGATGGTACGGTGGACTTTTCATTACCAAAATTCCTTGTTTTTGGAAAAAAATTACAAAATACTCCGAATTAAAAGGCGGACCTCCGTCCGTCATTAAAACATCAGGAAGACCATACCTTGCAAATAAGTTTAAAAAAATTTTAACTACTTTTTTAGCGTCAGTCCCATACTTCATGTATTCCATCTCGATCCATTTGCTATAACTATCAACAATTATTAAAAAGGTTTTTCTATCGAGATGGAAAAAATCTGCATGGATTCTGCTAAAAGGTTTTACAGTAGGGATCCACTGGGAATATTGATGAGGCTTAGTTACAGAATTCATTTCTGTACAAATTCTACAAGATTTGACAAATTCTTCAATGTCTGTATTCAAACCGAACCAATAAACGGTTCTTCTGGCAAGTTGTTTTATTTTTGTAATACCAGAGTGGTTTGCATGGAGCATTTTTAAAATTAACATTTTCATGGAATCTGGAATTATCACACGATCACAAAATAACAAACAACCATCAACTTCTTCCAAGTTTTGATGTGATGAATAAACATCCCTAAACTGCTTTTCTAAACGTTCTGACCAACCTCTACGTAAAAATTCCAAAATTTTAGAAATGAAACTGTCAGATTTTGATTCAATTGCAATTTGTTTATAATCAAGAGGAAACTCAGAAGTGAAATTCAAATTTTTTACGTATTCCCTATCCAAATGTTTTGGAACAGAATTTTGTACCGGATACCTAGAGCAAAAATCTGTATTTCCAAGTTTTTCTGATGGACGGTAAAAAATATCAAAATCATAAATAGCTAATTCAAGAATGTATCTTTGTAACCTTGTTACGGATATTGAATTTCTCCCGTGTTTACCTAAAATACCAATTAAAGGTTTGTGATCTGTAAATATGGTAAATTTTTGGCCGTACAAAAATTTGTGAAATTTTTTAACTGTTGTTACAATAGCTAGTGCTTCTAAATGTAAAATCGGATAATTTTTCTGAGCCGCATTCAAAGAATATGAAGCAAAACTTATAGGCCTTTCTTCTCCATTTATAACATGAGAAATCACACCGCCAAGACCATAAGAACAGGCATCTGTCACTAGGACTATGGGTTTTGCTGGATCGAAATAAACTAAAAGATTTGGGTTAAGAAGATATTGTTTACAGTCAAAAAAAACCTTTTCACATTCGCCATTCCAAACAAACTTAGTATCTTTCTTTAAAAGCGAATATAAAACGTGAATACGAGATGATAAATTAGGAATGAATTTAGAATAAAATGTCAATAAACCTAAAAAAGCCTTCAACTCCGAAACATTTTTCGGAGCTTTTGCTGCACGGATAGTCTCCACTTTATCAGGACAGGGTAACAACCCATCAGCTGTCAAAATATGTCCTAAATATGGTAAACAATTTACAAAAACATTGCATTTCTTAATATTTACTTTGATGTTGGCTTTAGACAATCTCTCTAAAACCAAATAAAGCTTCCTTTTGCAATCAATGATATCCTTTCCAGCAATCAAAACATCATCAAGATAACAACAAACATAATCTAAACCCTTTAAAATTTGATCCATTACTTTTTGAAAAATAGAAGCACTGGAAACTGTTCCCTGTGGAAGACGATTATAAGAAAACAAACCTTTGATAGTGTTAATCACCATGAAATTCTTTGATTTTTCTGATAGAAGCAATTGGGTGTAGGCACCAGCTAGGTCAAGAGAACAGAATATTTTTGCACCTGCCAATTTCGCAAAAATGTCTTGTGCCAAAGGTAAAGGATAAGTGTTTGGAACAATTAATTTGTTAATTGAAACTTTACAATCGATTACTAATCGAATTCCCTGATCCTTTTTAATCACTACAACCACTGGTGATGCCCACTCACTTACTTCAACTGGAGAAATGATATTGTCTTGTTCTAGCTGTTTTAAATGTTCTAAAACTCTGTCCCGCAATCTCAAAGGTACTTCGTAAGCTTTTTTGAAAATTGGAGTGTAATCTTTCAACACAATATCGCCTACAAAACCAATAATCGGTTTAGAAAGATCTTTATCGAAAACACTAGGGAACTTACACATTAAATTCTGAACTATTTCCTCCTGCTTCAGTGTTTTAACATAGCTCTCCGGGACCAACGGTTTAGCAAAAGCCTTTCTCCAATCCAAACAAAATACGTCAAGCCAGGTCCGGCCCATCAGAGGAACAAATTCATTGCTACACTGCAGTACTACCAGGTCAACCAGTTCTCTAATACCATTTAGCTGTACTAAAACCTTGAATTTTCCTAGAACATTTAGTTTGTTACCATCGATTACCACCAAACGCATATTACATGGGGAGAGATTGTAGTTTTTAAATTCTCTCAAATAAAAATCCTCCGAAATTACACTTTCAGCTGAACCACAATCAACCTCTAAATTCATCCTACGATTTTCTTCCAACGCATCAATATAACAGGGTTTGCTAATTTTATTAACAACTGAAATCATTAAACATGATGCTTCATCAGATTCATCAGAATCAGAAATATCCAACTTCAACCGTTTAAATAAACCAGATGTGGAAGGCTCAGGCCTGGTAGCATCAATAAATTTAACAGAGGACGGATAGTTGGAACGAGAAGTAGATTGGTACGCTCTGGGACTTCGACGATTTAAACGATAGCAAAAATTCACAGTATGACCTTTCTTTTTACAGTAGGTACAAACATATAGTGGCTTCTTCGAATTTTGTTTCTCTCTACTAGAGTCACGAAATCTCACGTAACGATCTCTGCTATTGCTTCTGCTTCGATCCCGGTAATTAGGCTTGCGATAAAAAGTTTCGTCTCTACGCCCTAAACGCGCAATAATACTAGATTTTTCTTCGGCAATATTCAGTTTACGCATCTTCTCTTTTGTCAATTCGCTGTTAATAATCATCTTCTCAGCTTTACTAAGTGTTAGGTTATCTTCGTAAAACATTCTCAATTGCAAATCCTTATCAAACACCCCAATGGCTAACAAATCCCTGGTAAATCTTTCTTTAAGATCTCCGAAGTTACATTCCTCGGCTGCTTGCTTAACCGACAAAATAAAATCTATTCCTTTTTCGTCATGACGTTGACGTCGAGTCCAAAAATCGTTACTCTGCATTACCTCGGAATCAGATTTGTCATAGTACTTTTTCAAACCATCAATTATTTCCTTGTAAGTAATCTGATTAATATCCCTTCCCGGAAAAAGGGCTTTAATGCGAGAATAAACCTCGGTTCCGCAAACAGCCAGAAAAGAGGTTTTATATTTTGCCTCAGGGTAATTGTTGCGTTGAAACAAAAATTGTAAATGCTCAACGTATTGACTAAACGGTATAGCCCCTGGAATAAATTGTTCAGCAGTCGTAGAAAGTGCCATGATTTAATGAAAAAAAAAAAAATATCACTAATGAATTAAAAAAAATCAATAATTTATCACAGCAAGAAAAAAAAATATCACAGAATAAAAAAAAAATCGGCAATAAATTCAAAATAGTGTAATCCCAAAAAAAATTTAAAAAAAAATACACAAAAAAAAAGACAAACATAAAATAAAATAAAAAAAATGAAATAAATAAAAAGAAAAAATTAATAAATGATAAACCTAAAAAAAAATCATTATCGTCAAGTAAATAAAAAAAATTAAAACAGTTTAAAATCAAAAAACATACCTGATATCAGCTAGTACAAAAAAGATTCGTCTTAAAATGCCTTAAAATAAGACCAACAAACGAACCTGCCAAAACCAAACTTCTATGGTAAAATCCTCCGGTGTATCTTCTTTTTTTTTTTAGTTGATTTTTTCCTCAAACAATGAGATTTTCTTCAGGAAGAACAAACGGTTAGCACAGACCGCAGCACGTAACCTCAAAACAGGAACAACGCCGTATCGCTACCAGCATCAAATAAAAAAAATGCAAAGCACACCGCACGGTAAAAAATGCGTTTTTTTATGGAACTTTAACAGAGTAGCTT
Source organism: Uranotaenia lowii (assembly GCF_029784155.1). Classification (NCBI taxonomy): domain Eukaryota; kingdom Metazoa; phylum Arthropoda; class Insecta; order Diptera; family Culicidae; genus Uranotaenia; species Uranotaenia lowii. The sequence goes on from NC_073691.1 coordinate 78,982,318, forward strand.
CAATTTAACTGAAAAGTGAAGCGCCGGCTTCGATAGAAAAAAGTACAAAGGAACGCTTCTTTTCGGTCAAAATGGCGTCGTTTACATGTGGTACCGAACTTTCTTTTGTTTCTCAAAACTCTTCCTTTTTATGCTATTCGCTAAAAACCGTATGTACTTCGGCGTTTCGAGCACCGGAATAAAAGAAAAAACACACTTCCGTTACCTCGGAACAATACAATGTTCGCAGCAGATGGCAAAGCACTTTGATCCGTAGAGAAAAAAAAAATAACACGTGGAAAAAAAGAAATCTAAAGATTTCCGCACAACTAAACTGTTCTTATTTCGTTTGTTCAGTGTCTATTATAAGCACGCACCAAAAGCGATGCAAAATAGCATCGAAAAGATTTTAAAAAATTTCACTCGACGAAAAACTTTCAAGTTTTATCCTCGTCGTCACTTGAAATAGTCCGGAAAAACGGGTGGAGGTCAATCTGGAGCAAAATGAAAAAACGTGTTGTCTCGTTGAAATGCCAAACCAAAAAGAATGTATTCAGTCCTCCAATTGTACAATTCTAATCCTCTCTCACTCTCCTATCATTTTTGACATCGAAAAACATAGAACCCTTTCGAAAGGGCATATCATTTGAAACCGATCTATTCGAACATCGCTTACACGATAAAAGTGGATACTTCAAACATTAGGCACACATACCAAATTAGGAACACCCATGCTACTATTCAATAAATAAATGATGAAAAACCTCATTATACTATTGAAAAGGAAAGCGGTTTCTTTTTTATCCAAACATCTTTTCTCAATTCAACAGCAATGGTAAGCAAGAATCCATCTAGCTTATCAATCAACCACAGTGTATTTAATCCCTCCCCCACGATTAGAATCGTTCTTCGTTGCGGGTGGCCTAGCATGGCAGTTAGACAACAACATAAGGTAAAAGGAACTTTGACAGACATTCCCGTGGATTCTAGGAGGTTCTCATTATTTTGGTGAATTCCTTTATGCCGAACGAAAGCTCGTTACTTTGCAGCACAGAAATCTGCGTCTTAGGACGGTTCAACCTCACGCTTCAACGCGCCCCACGGATTGACTGAAAGCTTAAGGTATACTTACAACGTATCCGGATGGCAGCAGAAAGAAGTGATCAAAAAAAGCAAAAGCTTTTCGGTTGAATTCCAATAAATTCCCCACCATGTAGATATTGTGAACGAAAGCAAGGACTCCTCCCTCCCCCAATTCCGTCAGAGCATTTGGTCGGTTGATATCCAATTAGCGTGATGGTGTTGACGTACCGGAAGCTCTTATTCATTCGCGCTTCAACGGTTTTATGCGGCTGAATTGGCTGGCTGGCAGGCTGAAGCTGCTCCATCACCATCATCAGCGCAATTCGACTGGGGCAAGGAACCGGATCAGGAAGGTGCATTGAGGAGGGAGAAGAGAAAGACGGATTTGTATCTACACGGAACCAGGTACTTCCGCTGTAATCAAAGCAAGCTGTTGAACTGCGCGGGGCGTTGAAAAGCTGTTTCCGGATGCTTGGATGTGATTTGGATGATGATGATGATGATTTTGACATACAACACGCAATGTAATTGGAAAAAGTGATTTCGAGACAACTCAGTAGATTTTGGGATTGAATGTGAGATGTTTTATTTTGATAAAGCACAGCATCAATCCGTTTTAATAGAATGTTAAATTTTTTTCTTGAAAAGTTCCATAACCAGCAGAACGCAAATTTGAAAATCAACTTAAGGATAATTTTTTGGGTCGTTATTACGACACATAGCCATTGATTGGATTAAAATCTTAATTAAATCATTATTCAATTAGTGAGTGGATATTAACTTAAGAAATTTCAGGACTTGAAAATTATATGGGAGTGGAGATTGGAAAAAAAAATTATGAGAAACATTCACATCACATACCGCCAAGAGGGGTAGGCATACCAATTCAAGTACGTACTTAACGTGAAAAGTGTTTTTGTGTTACATGGCTGCATAAAAGAGACTTTTGATTCGATTCTTTTTTGAAAAGTGAGACCTTTGAACTGATATACAACTGGAAGCAAAATTTTTATGAGAAATTTTTAGTATACCCTTAAAGTGTTAAAAACAATATTCCCTTCTGTCAACTTACACGTGGGGCAAGGGCAAACGTCGAACTTTTAAGAAATTCATCTTCAAAATGATTCAATATGTTGGAAAGACCAGAAGGGATATTCCGAATGATGAACCTGAAGCGGATATTTTAAATTCTTAAATGTCTTTGTAAATGAAGGTTATTAGCTTTGAACAGCATTCGTTAAAAATGGAGTAACAAACATAAATTGTTTTTGCCAATATTTTCAAATATTTGACTTCAAAGAAAAAATTAGAAAACACTAAGAATTTATTTCGTGATGCAACTGATATTTTTTTAAAAAATTTATATCTTTTGCATAGATAAATTTATTCTTAAAAATTAATTTGCACTGTAACGGTACTTAAGTATCATGGTATAAAAAATGATGATTTTAAATTTTTATACCATGATACTCAAGTACTGTTTGAGAAAACTTCAAGCTATAATGTCTTATGTCCACGAGTTTGGCATATGGCAAAACTTTTAAAATAATTTTGGCGCAAAAAAATAGATATTCAAACAACTTCGAAGGGCGAGGATTGTGAAAAAATCTGTTTGAAAATGGTTATTGAAAATCCTATTCATCGTTTTTTTTTCAAATTTCTATAGCCTGTTTTTGAGCTCCAAAAAATACACCATCTTAAGCTAATCAGGAGCTGGAAGTGCTCATAATACAGAATATTAAGAATATACTCAAAAAACTGCCCCGATTTACGCTATGGATCGATTTTTAAAATTCTATCTCCATAAGGTACATTTATGCAATAAATTCCAATATGCGAATCTTTTTCTTTCAATTAGTAATTTATGTAAACTCGAGCCGGGTAGATCAGCCTACCTTCTTCTAGCAGAGGGGGACAAAATTAATAAAAGATAAGGGAGCTCCCATGTAAGTTTAAGATAAAAAGCTTTTTTGCTTACGGATATTTGGCAAAACTCAAAAATAGATGTGACCAGTGTTGGTAAATTTCGCTCGTCACGCTTGACACGACTAGTTTTGTTTCATCAAACGACTGGCACTGTTCTCAATTGACGGAGCCTTACTACTCGCATGACGGATAAAGCACGAGAACAATCAACATTTCTCCGTCATGCGACTGGCGAAGCTCCTACACATGGTCAAATTTCTCCTGAGGCCTGAGAGTGACTGGCAGCCGCAGAGCTCTTCACACTTCGATTGGCTGCTGACGGCAGGTACAACTCGTACAACTAATTGAACGACTTGCTGGAAGAGAGCAACAATAGCAATAAAAAACTGGAAACGAGCTTGCTGGCAGGAGCAACAATAATAATGAATGCGTTTCTTTTTCGTCTTCAGTTCGGTCGACGACTCGTTCGAATGCGATAGGTGAATGCTGACTATGACATTTTTTTAGCTTCAAACGACTGGGGGTTGAATGACTGGCAAACGAAGTGACTGGTCGTTAAGGAACAGTCAATTGAGTTTGACGGATCAAGAGGCTCATCAGTCATAGTCATTTGACTAATGACGATGAATAATGCCAACCCTGGATGTGACAAATGTTTTTATAAAAGTTCGTAACTTCCCACTTTGGGAAAAAAGGTGTAAAATCCATAAATTATGAAGCTTTGAAAACAGAGTACAAATTTCAGATCTTGTAAAATTCTATTTCAAAGAGTTTGTTGGACTTTCAGTTGAACTTTTCATTTATTTTTAATTTTTTTTTATTTGTTGAAATTTTCGCTTCATGTTATAAGGCTGTGTTATTTTCTCGCCGCCTTAGTGGTGCAACGACTAATGCAAGAATGCCGCTAAAAAATAGAGCAGGTCAGCTGTTGACAGATCGAACAGATCAGCTCAAGCATTGGTCGGAGCATTTTGAACAACTCTTCCGAGTGACAAATAGCGATGGCCAACAGAACCCGTTGCTCGAAGCGCCAATAGTAGGTAAGTCGCATTTATGGCCTCAACTCGGGAGCGCCCTCGCTGGCTAAAATAGAAGCGGCAAACTAAGACAAAGCGCCAGGAATCGATTGTATTCCCGCTGAGATACTCAAAACCGACCCTGCCTTGTCAGCACAAATGTTGCACCATCTTTTCGCTGACATTTGGGATACTGCAACATTCCTGGCCGACTGTATTCGGTTCGGGCTATTACATCCGGTTACTATGCTGATGTTGAAGCATGAAGATAGCAAGTGCGATGTGTAGCATGCCATGATTTTATGATGATGTAAAATTAGTTAGAAATATATAATCAGTTATTGTTAGACAGCCAACCGAGCAGGTTGAACTTTCTTTTCACCCCTTCCCCCAAGAGGTTATGGGCCCAGGAGCTTACGTTGCCTAGTAACCAGTCAACAACGGAAGGCTCTGCGACGTAGTTCCACCTCCCCGTGGTGCAGAGTGGAAACGTGTCTGCAAGTCCGGCGTATTGCAGATGTACGGCCAAGAGAACTACACCAAACCCACTAGAGGCCGTCGACGGGTCCCGCCAAACCCGCGCGGAAGAAGTGGTGCACCCGGGTACTTAGGTACCAGTACTTGGGTGTGAGCGTGATGGTCCAACACGCTTTCGGGGGGTCATGACCCTGATATGCGGATGCGACCGGAGGGAGAGCGATCGCCAACTTGTTTTGCGCTTCGGTGGGTATAGACCCGTCTCGCAAAATGAGTAGATGCGCAAAGTGGTGGCCAATGGTGGGCCGATCACTTAGGGACGTGTTTACACGTCAGTGTCCGAGAGGCACATTCTGCCGGAGGTGTCAGGGTTCGACACGCGTTTCGGGAATTGATGCGCCCGAACCGCGAGTGTGACCTGATGAGGGCGTTCTATAGCTCGATCTGCGCTTCGGGTGGTCTAGCGCCCGACTTGAAGATCGGGTAGTTGCGCTGAGTGGTGACTTAAGTCAACACTATTTGTGAGTTCGGAGGAGTCTGAGTCCTACACGTGGCCTAGGGGGCTTACCCCCCCTACCCGCGTGTTTGAACAGAGAAAGTGCCGTCGACAACTCGCTTTGTATTTCTGGATCTTGGACTGGATTCACAAAGTTAGTAGTTGCGCTACGTGGGGACCTCATTCACACGATGAGATGTCGGGTCCTAACTCGTCAGAGGAGGGGTCGCGCATCGAGTTGTGTTAGAATGAGGCTATGCTAACAGAGGGTTCGGAAACGAGTATTGCCTTGGAGCGCACTAGCGCGAAATGACCTCCCACTATTGAAGCAAAGTGTGTCAAACAGTTCGAGGTGGGAACAAAGGTCAGTGGCCCCAGGTGGACTTTATGGCGTAGGGGGTACAGTGTTCCTTAGCATTGTATCATGAGTCGTCCAATTGCACCCATGGACCCAGAGTAGCAAACTGGGGGGACGCGGTGGCTCGCCGTGCCTTGGAATGCAATCCGTAAAATGGATTTACCACCTGGGTTAACAACTAATAAAAAGTCAACAACGGAAGAAAAATTTTTCCTCAAGCTAGTTGAAATGGAGAAAATTCAAATTCCTAAGCTGAATAAATCGAATTACAGCAGCTGGAAGTTCAGCACCGAGCTGCTGCTAATCCGGGAGGACCTTTGGAAGTATGCCACCGGGACGATACCAGAAACACGGGCTGCGACGGAACGTGTCCTGGGAAACGAAGCCGAAATCGAAGCCTGGAAGTACGGGGACCAACGAGCGAGAGCGACGATCGATCTGATGATGGAGAGCAACCAGCATGGCCTCATCAAGCAGACGACCACGTGAAGCATGGGACAAGCTGAGGACCACTTCGAGAAGCCATCCAAGGTCTCGTATTTGTGGAATTTGATCTCCAAGCGATTCTGTGAAGGCGACGTCATGCAGAAGCACGTGAACGAGATGGAAAAAGTTTTAGACCGCCTATCCGTGGCCGGGTTGAAGCTCGACGAGAAACTGCAGATTGTACTGGTGCTGAGTAGCCTTCCGAAATCGTTCAACGCCCTGACGACCGCGTTGGAGAGCCGGGCGGACAACGAACTTACGTTAGAGCTCGTGAAAATCAAGCTGATCCACGAGGTGACGAAGCAAAGAAGCTACGATCCGGAATCCGTTCTGAAGGCTGGATCTGGTAAGAAGGTAATTCTATGCCATTATTGTCAGGAGCCGGGCCATAAGCAGAGGGATTGCCGGAAGCAAGCAAGCGACTAGAAAAACCGGAAAAATCCACCCAGAGCCACAGAGCCAATCCACTCCCTATGAAGCGTGGTGGGGAGAAAAGCCAAACCTTAGCCACGTACAGGTTTTTGGTGCGGATGCGTACGTGTGGATACCGAAGTAGAATCGAACGAAGTTTGATGCAGCAGCGCAGAAGATGACTTTTGTTGGTTATTCGACACAACAGAATGCGTACAGATTCTTGGAAAGGAGATCCGGGCACGTCATCAACAGCAGAGATGCTCGTTTCATGCCGGCTAGCAGTATCCAAGAAGAAGAAAAAGGCAATGGAAGAGACGTTCTTGGTGAGCCAGCAGACGACGAGGAAGGATTCGAGTCGGATTCCGAAGACAGCAAAGATCAAGATACGTTCACCGAATCGGACGGCAACACCACACTCACCGAATATCACGATGCCGATGAACGTCCCCTCAACGCACCGAGTGGACCGCCATCAACGAGCACGCCGATACGTGTGTCAAGCCGATCGAACAAAGGGGTACCGCCACCCGGATTTCCCGAAGCCAGCAGCCTGGTAAGCCAGCAAACGTTCGAACCGAGGACTCTAGCAGAAGCGCTAGCGAGTCCCGAACGGGATCACTGGAAAAATGCTATGGATGAAGAGTATGCTGCCCTCCAAGAAAACTCCACCTGGGACATTGTTAGCCTCCCCCCAAACCGGAAGCCGGTCGGCTGCCGGTGGATTTTCAAGAAGAGGTTGGACGAGCGCGGGATTGTTGCAAGATACAAGGCCCGGCTAGTTGCCCAGGGATGCAGCCAGAAACTCGGTACTGACTACGACGAGGTTTACGCCCCGGTTGCGAAGCACACCACGTTTCGGGCACTCTTGTCGGTAGCAGCACGTCGAAAGATGCAAGTGAAGCACGTCGATATCAAGACGGCATATTTGTACGGAGAGATCTCAGAGACCATCTGCATGCGTCAACCGCCTGGGTACGAATCCGGGAATCTCACGGAAGTGTTCCATTTGAGGAGGAGCCTATATGGCTTGAAGCAAGCAGGAAGGGTCTGGAACCAGACCATCGCCAACGTTCTGAAGCAGCTGGGATATGAAGCTACGGAAGCGGACAGCTGCCTTTTCGTGAAGAAAGGCGATAGGTTATCATTCATTCTACTCTACGTAGTACGGAAGCGCTTGGAGAAAAAAAATCAAGATTTCGTGTCTGGGCGATGCACAGTGGTTCAAATCCCCAAAAAGCCGGAAAAAAGTCAATTTTTCAAGTCATCGATAACCAAATTTTTTATTTTGGAATCGAATCTCCAATATTCTAGGAACGTTATGATGTATTAAGATATTTTCTAGGACTTTTTATACACCTTCTATGAAACAAACATGAACGACAACTGCAACACAAGAATTAAAAAGAGGATTTTTTATTCTCAGCACAAAACAACTTGCAAAAAGCATATAAATCTTTAAAAATGTATAATTGTTTGTACCGAAGTGTTGTATTAAAATCTAATTCACAGTTTGGAGATAAAAAAGTTCCTTACTATCATGAACTAATGAAGTTTCGCTAGATTGAAAACCCGAAATTAGATGAAAAAAATAAATTTTCGATTTACTCTATTTATTTTTCGGAAGCAGAAGTAAAGCTTGCGCTGCCGATCGCCGTGGTAAATTATACAGGTTGGATAGGTGGCAGTCTCATCAAAAACATATCTTTAAATCAGCTGCTAGTTTTTGCTATATTTTGAATACGATGTCATTGAGTGGAACGCTGTTTGATTTAAAAATGCAAATTTTAAAATATTTATACAGAGTAAACCAAGCATTGTTTGCTTCGATACATACGCAAATTCATCTTAAAACATCAGTTTTAATATTTATCCAACCAACCTACAGGAATTTAGGAGCCCATACTTAGTTTTAACAAAAAAATTCATAATTAATTGAAAAATATTGAATTTCCCAGTATAAAGCTCAAACCCCGTTTTAGCAATTATTGAAAAAACAGAAAACTTTGAAAAAAATCAAATTTATTGTTTTTTTTTTTTTAATTTCCGCCTATCATCTTTAACAAAATAGCTTTTTAATAATTTTGTCCCACTTTTTTTGATTTTGAACCACTGTGCGATGTCAGCAATTATCTTGGCATCCGTGTTGAGCGGCAGGAAGACGGAAGTTTCCTGTTGAGCGAAGAAAGTTACATCGAGAGGATAGGTATTAACGAAGCTCGGGATGGAGCAAGCCAAACCATCGCACAGTGGTCCGAAAGGGCTAAAAGTGGAACTTTTTTCGTAGCGCCTCTGTCTTTCATCTGATCTCATCAGTGTCTTCAGAACATTTGCTTCTTCAAACATGCTACATAACTTGAAAACATCAAAAGTTCGTCAAAGTCCACTATAAAAAAATTAAAAATTTCAACTTTTTTAATCCAATAGATAGAGCTTTACTTTGTACTACAAAGTTGTAGAATACGTAAAAATATGAAACTTTGTTGAACACATCAAAACTCTATCTCTTCTAAGAGCAGAGTTATAAAGGTTTTATAATAAAAGTTATTTAAAAGTTAGTTTTTTAAACTTAACTATAGTTAGATGGGGATTTTCCTGAATAAGGTGTTCTGGACATTTGTTGGGGCATCCAAATCACCAGTTTTGCACAAGATTTCAACATTCTACGACGTTTCTTAGCCAACTTATTGCAACTTTAAGTTTTATTTTTACTCAACTTCACGAGCGTTTATTGCAAAAACGTGCAAGTGGAATTTTAAAATTAATAAACCACATTGAAGCTTGAACTTAGTACAACAAATTGGTGTTAGCGCCATTTGTCTCCACGCGCACATAATTGATCATAACAAGCATACGTTTGATGTGTTTTGCGTGTTTCCGTACAAAAAATTTTTTCAACTGGCTTCTGCCTTCGTTTTGCGTTGCATCTGCGTAACCTGGAAATAATTTTTTCCATTTTTTGTATGGAAACACGTAAAACTTCGAATATAAGCTTGTTGTGTTCAATTATGTGCGCGTGGAGACAAATGGCGCTAACACCAATTTGTTGCACTAAGTTAAAGCTTCAATGTGGTTTATTAGTTTTAAAACTCCACTTGCACGTTTTTGCAATAAACGCTCGTGAAGTTGAGTAAAAACGGCCCGATCTGGCAATCACGGCGTCCATCCTCGGGCGTAAGGTCAGCAAACCAGCGGAACGTGACTGGATAGAAGCAAAACGAGCCTTGCGGTATTTAAAGGGTACTGCTGAAATGAAGCCGCGACTGGGAGGAAAAGGTCATCTCGAAGGTTACGCTGACGCTGACAAGGCGGGCGATCGTGCGGACCGGAAGTCTAATTCCGGATTTCTGTTTAAGCTTGGCGGTGGTACGATCAGTTGGACAGCACGAAAGCAGGAGTGTATGACATTATCTTCCACCGAAGCAGAATATGTTGCACTCGCTGAAGCTAACAAGGAGCTACTCTGGCTCATGAAGCTGATGCAAGAACTTGGCAAGGACATCAAGCAGCCGGTGATCATCCACGAGGACAACTAGAGCTGCATCAGTTTGCTGAGGGCCGAAGGTGAAACCAGACGGACGAAGCACATCGATACCCGATACAATTTCGTTCGGGTTCTGACCAGGACTGGAATCGTCAACGTGAAGTATTGTCCGACGGAGAATATGTTGGCAGACATGCTGACAAAACGCCTTAACCGGATCAAGTTGCAGAAGATGAGGGAGAAGATAGGCCTGCAAAACATCGTCCTTGAGGAGGAGTGTTGAAGCATGAAGATAGCATGTGTAGCATGCCATGATTTTATAATGATGTAAAATTAGTTAGATATATATAATCAGTTATTGTAAGACCACCAACCGAGCAGGTTGTACTTTCTTTTCACTCCTTCCCCCAAGAGCTGAACTCGGGGAACGGACAACATTCACCTGATGAACTCCTCTGATGATGGATGTCTCCGACTGGCTGGTCGAGTGTCTGAGGTGTTGCCAGTTTGTCTGCATTGTGCTCGAGTTACATTTCGACACAGCAGATCTCATATACCGCACAGACTGGATGCAAGGTATCCGCGTAAAGGTCTCGAAGAAAGCAGACCTGACAGAGTGCGATAACTGGCGTGACATAGCTTTGATCTGTACAACCCTCAAAGTACTCTGCAAAGTGATCCTGAACAGGATCAAGGAGAAAATTGACGCTACGCTACAACGGTAAAAAGCTGGATTCCGATCCGGACGATCATGTGTGGACCACATCACAACGCTACGAATCATACTGGAACAAATCAACGAATTCCAGGACTCTCTTCTACTGGTGTTCGTTGATTTCGAAAAAGCATTTGACCGACTGAACCATCTCTAACGCGACGAGGAGTCCCAGAGAAACTAGTCCATCTCATCGAAACACAGTATGTGGCATTTCCGTGCAAAGTCTTGTAAGATGGTGTCTTGTCCGAACCAACCCCGGTGATTGCTGGAGTGAGACAAGGATGTATCTTATTACCGCTACTTTTTTCTAATCGTAATGGATGAGATTCTGACTGGGTCGATCGACTGGAGCAACTGAACGACCTTGACCTGGCTGACGATATTTTTTTGCTCGCCCAAACACAACCAGATATGCAGAGCAAACTCGAAGACCTCACCGAAAGTTCCAAGGCAGCAGGTCTCAAAGTCAATGTCGGAAAGACCAAGTCGATGGAGATCAACACAGGAAATCCCTCCAGTTTCATGGGAGCTGGGCAACAGCTTGAGAAAGTGGAGTGCGTCCAGTATCTTGGTAGCCAGATAACGCCTGATGGTGGTACCAGGAAAGACATCGAAACCCGGATCAGAAAGGCCCGATTTGCGTTTGCGAGTCTCCGAAACATCTGGTGGTCACGCCAGTTCTCTCTACGAACGAAAATCTGAATATTTTAACTAAACGTTAAATCCGCATTGCTGAACGGGTGCGAAACTTGGTGCACATATGCGGTAACGACACGAAAACTGCAAGTATTTGTAAACCGCTGCCTGCAGAATATCATCCGCGCTAGGTGGCCTGGCAACTGGATCTCGAATGAGGAACTACATCGCCGGTATCATGAAAGGGCGCAGGAAATCGAGATTCGGGAACGAAATTGAAGATGAATTGGGCACACGCTGCGGAAAGATGAAAACGAGATTTGCTAGGTTGGAACCCAGTAGGACATCGAAGAAGAGGCAGACCCAGAAACTCGTGGCGGCGAAGTCTAGCCGCTGAAATCAGAAATATCGACGAGAATCTTGACTGGGACCAGGTGAAGACGCTGGCTCCGGATCATCAACAGGATCGACGAGGGATCATTAAGTAAGTAAGTAAGTGCGAAGAGATGAAAACGAGATCTGAAGAGAGGCGCTTAACTGGAATCCATATGGGCATCGAAGAAGAGGCAGGCCCAGAAATCTGCACAGTTGACGAGAACCTTGGCTGGCAGCAAGTAAAGACGCTGGCTTCGGATTGCCAGCAGTGGAGATCTTTTATCTCAGCCCTATGCGTAGGTCAATCGACGCCGGATCCTTAAGCTAGGCTAAACTTACTTTCACAGACCATTACAATACTATCATCCATAGGGCAAATAAAATACTGGGTTTTATTATGTGCTTTTGCTTTAATTTTCAAGACCCATACACAATACAAACACAATATATTGCCTATGTAAGGTCTTTACTGGAATATTGCAGCGTTGTTTGATCCCCATATTCAATTTCACACGAAGAAAGAATAGAATCAGGACAAAAGCAATTTCTACTATACGTCCTTCGTAAACTAGGTTGCATGCTCATACAAACACTAAAAGAACGTCGCGAGTATGCAATGGTTTCATTTGTAAACGATATCGTTTCGCAGCTTATAGACTCAAAAGAAATTCTAATAAAATTAAACTTTAATGCACCTTCTCGGCAACTTCGAAATCAAAATTTATTTATAATTAATCATCCATCTACGCACGAACTACACGAAAAACGGGCCAACAAAGCGCATTATGGCCTCTTACAATCAACACTGCCATACCATTGACTTTACAATGTCTCGGCATAAACTCAAACAATATTTTAATCGATGGAATCTAAACTCTTAAGAAAAATTCTAAATCAGACACTGCTTAAACCTATTCTTAAGGAAATGTACATGTATCAAACTAGTCTACGTTACGATTGACGAAATAAATAAACATTTTTAAGTTTTTTTTAGCGGCCACCAGCTGCTCCATACATAAGGCGACATTAGTGTAAAAAGCACCCGGGCTCTGAGTGAACCTGATTTATCGAATAGTGTTGAAAAAAAATGAGATTAGAGATATACCGAATATTCGGCCGGCCAATTCATTGTTAGTTGTCTATTTTGAAAGAATATGCATTAGGGTAAGGAAGGATGAAGGATCACAGTCGTTATTTAGACTTTTAGTGTTTTCTCTCGTAGTATTGCTTCAATTTAAAAAAAAAAATACATATTCCACTCCACCTGCAATATTTACCCACGTATAATATCGTAACGACAAGGAGATTAAGGACACGCACTGGTAGATACAATTGCTACACTAATGGGCCGCGATAAAGGCCGCGCATAAAATATGCAATCGCAATTTTCCCCAGTAAACAATGTTTTAAATTCATTGCCCTGCCAGCACTACTGTCAGTTGAAAAACGTTCGACAGCTCTCGGGTGCATAAATTGAAAGTAATCGGCGGGGCATCCCTTTGGAAAATATTAATGCAGATTGCTGCTCAGCATTCTCCATCGAATCCAACCCATGCATATTTCATAAGCGAAATCACCACACTACAAAAGAGTGAAGCGCCAATTCTCTTGCTGGATCCCTGAAATTGTTCCCGGGCCAACATCGGTGTAACACTTTCCCGGACTTTTCCTTTGTGAAAATTCCGTGTTATGTCGGGGAAAAAGAACACACTTTATACTCACACATATCGCTGTTGCTGCTTTCAGTTTGAATGATTTGCCAGTTTTGCATACCCTATGCAGATTTGAGTCGTTGTTTTACTTTTCTCTTCCATTCAAGTATTTTCGAATTCCCCCTTAGAAGTGGAAGGATATGTATTTGGGTGAATCAAGCTTTCTCAAAGAATGAATCCGCACTTTTGTGAACCAAATTTATTCTAGCCAGATTCTCGACATGCAGATTTGGATGATCGAAGACGAAATGGATGGACGAAAACGAAAACTTGGGGGCACGTCGCGCTAGCGTTCCTTTTAGTAAATACGTGAGACGCATTTTCTTTTCTTCGTCTTTGAAGAACGATTGGAAACTATCTGCTATTTCTGCAATGCTTGAGAGATTGCTTGAGATGGTAGAAATTGATTTCCATCCCAATCTATTGCAGGGGGAATTGCCGATCATTGAAGCTTTTCGAAAGAAATCATATTTTAAAGCCTGTTTGTTCTGTGAAATACAAACTAAAGCTTTACCAACTTTAGATTATACTTCAGATCAGTGTTCCGAAAATCATTCATTTTCAGTGAATGTTCCTGATTGCACTTCGCAACTGAACGTACAGCGATCGGGTTTTGTTATTGATTGCTACTGGACCTATCCGATCATCGTTCGTTCTATTCATCGCTAAAATACAGATCACCTCGAACGATGTTTGCTGTCAAAACAGTGCAGTACCATCATCAAATTGGAATCTCACCAATGAGCGATGCATACGGCGAATCTTGTTGGTCTAGGATCAGGAGTGAATGGTTCAGGCAGTGAGTGAGTGATACATGCAACCGATCATTAGCAAATGTTGTTTGATTTTAAACGTAGCCAATTAATAAATTTATTTGATTTTACAGCGTTTTTTTACACCAGTAAGAATAAAATCAAATTGTAGTTGCGTTTGTTAGGGAAAGATGTTCACTTCAGCCGTGTTTTCAATTTCAAGGAAACCAGGCGGATACTGAGTGAGTGACATTCAGAATGGATCAGTTTGTATCTCACTCATCACCGATATGCGATAGTTGCAAAACCATATGACTCTGAAAGATCCGACTCGGTTGGCATTGCTGAGTGAAGTGCTGATCGAGATTGCATACCAGTCGGGCGAAGCAGTTGCGAGAGGCGCTTTCCTATTATACAGTCAGAATGTTTCAAATAAGAATCGTATCCTGAGTGTTTATTTTGATTGATTTTCGGAACTCTGCTTCAGATACCTTTCTTTGAATAGTTGAACTCATAAAATTGACAAATCAGATTACAAAACTTCCGATTTTTTTTATTTGTGAAAAAATCAGGATTTCCTATTATGCATACATTTATATTTTTTCAAAAAAAAAAATAAAAAAAAATTAACAGCGAAGAGTCAGAGAGTCGAAAATAAAAATTCAAGATTAATAAGTCGAAAGCCAGACTGGCGAACGGTGGATAATGTGTAACTCGAGACCCCATACACCCTACCTTCGGGTAGTGGTCGTCATATCACCTCTTGTTCCAAAACTCCGAATGTTCTCCATGTCTCTGGGGCGGCGTTCGAAGTGTAACAATGTTCTCCAGCACCGCCTCCCACACAAGTACACCTGGAGATCACCGAACCAAACGCAATCACAGATCGGCCACGTTTTGATAGACAGCCGGCACTTCTCGGACATCATCGATGTCAGATCCAACATCGATTCAGACCACTATCTGGTGATAGTGAAGATGCGCCCAAAACTCTCCTTAGTGAACAACATACAAAACCGACGCCCGCCTCGGTTAAACATCGCTCGGCTGAAGCAATCTGAGGTCGTGGCAGACTACGCACAATCGCTCGAAGCAGCGCTGCTGACAGAGGGCGAGCTTGACGAAGCCCCTCTCGAGGACTGTTAGGATACCATCAAGACAGCTATCAACAGCGTTGCGGAGAACGTCATCGGGCATGTGGAACGAACTTGACGGAACGACTTGTTTAACAAGGAGTGTTGGAGAGTGATGCCCGGGCTGCAGTGCAAAGAAGCACCCGTCGGAACGTGGAAAATCACCGACAACAGAAGAGGCTCGCTGCTCGTCCGCATTTTCCAGGAAAAAAGCTCCAGGAAACACGAATGTCCTATCTGAAAGCTCAACGCATCCCGCAAAGGTTATGTGCCGCAAGCAGAAATGTGACGGGATAGTGACGAAAGCATCCTGACGGACAATCGTGAGGTGATGAACAGGTGGAAACAGCACTTCTATGAACCAAGACAAAAATGGTGAGGAAAGGTAAATCGCCGACGTAGCCAACGAAATAGAGGAGCCGCCCCCAACGATGAGTAAAGTGAATGAAGCTAATCACCAGCTGAATAGCAAGAAGTCAGCTGTAAAGCATTGCATCCTAGCCCAACTAACACTTATTTAGCCAACTATCATTCGAAAGCTTTTTTATGAATTTATTAGGGCATTTTATATGCAGCTAGTTTTATAACTGTTTTATTATGGTCATGAGAAATGCATAGTTCGAAAGCGCTAATACTAAATATACTGTTTAGGTTGTTTAGAAAGAGTTCTGAATGCTCTATCAAAACTCCAATAAAACATAAACTAAGATGTTTGTTTCAAGCTCTTTTTTTGCTTAGTTTATAAAACCACACAGTGCTTCATCTTAAAACCGAAATAAAATAAGGTGACAGTTTTCGATCAAGGTTTCAAAACAGGACACGATCATGGTAGATTGCACAAATTTGTATTGGAGCCCCCGTTTTTACACATTTTTGATTAGTTATGTGTGATATTTTTGAGTTAAATGAAAAAAAATTATAAAAATCTTTGTAATTCTTGCTTTAAAACGAAATTACTGAGCATTTGTTGCGATTTAAGGGAAGGCAGTTGACATCACACTAGTCAGAGAAGATGTAAAACTGGCTCTGCAAGACGTTGAAATCTTCGGGGTTATTGATGGGCTGCAACAATTTCAAGTCGTCGGTTTACGCAAGTTTAGGTCCATCGAGAAGCAACAGCACGTCGTTGAAGTAGATAAGCAATATTATTAGTCCCAGGTGGCCCCCTAGAGGAACTCCAGAAGATGCAAGGAATTGATTGAAAAATGATTCACTTGTTCGTACAATAAGTTTCCGTCCTATAGGGTAGCTATGAAACCATTCTAGTAAAGAGCCGCAAATACCGATACGATCTAGTTTGGCGATGGCTATTTTGTGGTTTACCTAGTCGAAAGCCGCGGATAGTTCGAAGTAGATGACATCGGTTTGAGATCCTCGGACAAAGCTGTCTTGCACGAAAAAAGTGAACGCAAACAGGTTTGTTGTCGTTGAGCGCTTAGGGATGGATCCTTGTTGTTTGTTAGAGAAATAAAATTTTCATTGCGAAAAATGGATCTGATGCTACCACTTCAAATAGTTTGGCAATCGCGCATATTTCAGAAATACCGCGAGGACTGACTGTCACCTTTTTTTGTGGACCGAAAACATATAAGCCTCTTTCACAGCGATTTAAATGAAATGACTATGATGCGATCAACGTTTTATCTTGAACTGTACACATCGCGATCTGTACAAGTAGCGAACAAACTTGGTTCCTCTCAATCCATAACAAAATGTTGGCACGGTTGTCACTCGGAGATAACGAATACATTGTTAGACTACATATAGCTCTGAAAAGTGAGTAACTATCTTTGATCGATGTGTACTCAAATGCAATGTTCCGAAAATCAATCATTTTCGATCAGCCATGCTTTACTGCATTCAGAGCCAAAAAAATCGAAGCAGTCAATTTTTCCTCTCTAACCAAATCATATAAACAATCATGCATGACAACGACGCTGCTGTATTTGATACATTCCCACAAAACATGATGTGGGAAAGAAGGACGCAGACTATCAGCAACGAACGTCGTCAACGATTGCCTTCCTTGATGGGTTTTAACCTTCTAGGATCACAACTGATATGTATCAGTTCTGAGAGATGTGTAAAGGTTACAATATGATTTTTAATTTTTCGCTTTGCATAGAAGGACAAAATCATTGCTAGGTAACCGCAATGAACTGTCC
This sequence comes from Uranotaenia lowii, assembly GCF_029784155.1. Classification (NCBI taxonomy): domain Eukaryota; kingdom Metazoa; phylum Arthropoda; class Insecta; order Diptera; family Culicidae; genus Uranotaenia; species Uranotaenia lowii. Next base: position 78,999,525 of record NC_073691.1, read on the forward strand.
AGCATTTGCTACGGCTTTTTGAAACATGTGGCCTTCAGATTTTTCCTTCTGAAACATCCATGATCGTCTATCAATACCGAACATTATCAACAATGATGCGAGGATAGGCTTTAGTGAATGATTGTGGGGGCGACGTTCAAAATGTATCATCAAGTATGTCGATCACCGTTGAATTGCCACGTGACGAATAGCAACGGTAGCCCCCGATGGGGCATGGTATATTTGTATGTATCTAGTTAGTGTTGATGTTCGACAAATATTCTACGAATACTTTTACCACGTGCGTATCACAGCACTCGGAGGTATACGTATTCTAGCTAGAAACGAATCCTGATTGCTTTTCTTGAGCGATTTTCCGAACATTGCTCAAATCGCAAGCTGAAATGCTACACGGAGAATGAGTATCTCTTTTGCACACGATCTTGTTTTGGCTGGTAGATTTGGATGTTGCTTACTCTCTTTCAGTTTGCAAATGCTCTTTCAGAAAGCTCTCCTTTTCTCTGCCTCTGTGGGAGCTTGTTTTGGTGCGGGAAGCGCGGGAAGAGTGAAAATAAATTCATTGACGTTACAGGGAAAAACTGGAAAATCAACAAATCAAATCAAATAGCGACAATGGATTTTTCTCGGAGTAGGTAAGTTAAACCAGGTCGGAATGGCTGGATGGCGGGTCACCGTGCGGTTCCACCTACTCCGAAAAAAGTCCATTGTCGTTCAACTGATTTTACAGCGCTAAACTGGCGACACAATACAAGCGCATGTTAAAAGGTGAAAAAGCGTCTTCGGCAATAGCAACGAAATACCGTCAGTTTTCGTTTTAATCATTTACCAGAAATACGCCTCGCATCTGGGGCTCTTATTTCTCGTATGATGGTGTATCATTTTGTCAACCATTTTCGATGAAAATATGTTCCTACTAGCTGATCCCGTTCACGGTGTGGTTGCTAGAATAACTTTAAAATTAAAAAAAAAATAGACATCGACAAGTTATTCTAGGGTTATTCTAGCAAATCGGTCAGCGATAGGGAAGGGGTCTCGATCCGTCATAAGAACCTTCCCCGGCCCAAATGACAAAAAAGTATACTGTTCTATATTCTTAATTTGTCAAGAAACTCTATGCAAATACGCCTATGTTTCTTCATGTCTGACATTCATATCGTTGGAGTTTAAATTGATTTTTTTACCACATAGTGCCCCACCGGAACCTGCTCAAGAATGACCATTCAAAAGTAAAGTCGTAAACCAACCCCTGGGGAAATCTTGATAATTTTGACATGTATATTGCTGGGAGTTTCTATCAAAACATGTCAAACTGCGGTCGCATTGGGCCCCTCGAGAACCTACTCCAGAGTGGGCTTTCCGGAGGTCAAACCGTCAATTCACCAAAACCAACTTCAGGAATGATTTCATGAATTTCGAATTTCATTTTGCTGAGATATCTATCTAAAGATATCTGTGGCCACATAGGGTTCCACGGGAACTAGCTCCGGAAAGCCCAATCTAGGGTCAAATCTGGACTTAATGGACTTAAAAAAGATAAATACCAATTCCTGGAGTGATTTCGTATTACTAAAAACCATTTTTTAAGTTTCTGTGGGTTTTTCTGATATTGAGTAAATTGACTATTAGTTATTTTGAAATCTCTTAGCATAAAACTTAAAATTAAATGGATTTCTCAAAATTCCTGCTAGTTATTTTTTGTTTTTATTTATTTAAGGTGGTAAGCTCCAACTCAGATTACCTTTTAGTACCCTTTGAGACTTTTCTGTGACGATGGCTGGTTCACGGCTGAATTTCGAGTAAGAGTAAAAATGGTAAAGAGACACCTAGTATGGAAAAACAGAAAATCGCAAATTTCTTCAAAATATGCAGTTTTTCTGAAAGATGAGGTATGCGAGGACATGCGCAGTATTTTTACTGACGTCTTCGCACAAATTTCATGTCCGTAGTAGGTTTAGCCATGTAGGAAATATAATATTTTTTTCCGAAAATCCCTGCATGCATTCCAAAATCAATTCCTACCAGCCCCATATAAATGCACGGCAGCTCGCCATCTGGGTATGGGTTTTGCAGATGTTCACTTATTTCATTAATTATGCTACCAAAGAGTACGTAGGTTTGTCTGTGAAAATGTAGCCAGCCATGGCAATCAGTCGTTCATCAAAAGTGTATACACATATGAATGCTACTTTTAAAGAACCAACCAACGTTTTATTATCATTTTAAGGTAAAAACGTATTAACTTTTGTCATTTAATTTTGAGGTAGGTTTTATTAAAACTGCAATTTCTAGCGTCGGCCATACAAACAATCGAATGGGTACCATAATGTTTATTTTTATTTTTCAAAGTTCAAATCGAATCCATGTTAAGTTTTACCTTAATTACCGAGCATTTACCACTTTTATCGCCCGAAACAAAAAAATATTTGACTGAAAATGTATTTAATGTGTTCCTGTTGAAAAACAGGACCCAATGAATGCATTTTCACGAAAAAAATGTCAAATCTGTGCGTAAAGAGCTAGAGCGTCAATGACTGCGCGTTGATACTTGATACAAAATTTTTTACTTACCGAGAGACCGGTTTACGAGGTTCACGTCTTTGTAGAATTGTACGCAGACTCCCAAGAGGCTTTTGCCCATTTTCGTCGTGCAGTCAAACTTCATACTTAGTAATTGCCCCTCCACTTCGTCCGCGATTATGTTGACTGTCGCGTCACTGGTGTCTTTGATCGTTTCAGTAATAGGTACTGTGCCGGTTTACGTTGATCTTTAGCGCTTCGAGGATACGGTCAACGATCTCTCCCACTCAATGCTTGCAAATGGGCAATCGTGGAGGGTGCACAGTTTTATCAACCCTCCCACAATTTTCCGCAGATTTCAGTGCTAAAATAGAATTATCATTATTCATGTTTCGTCAGTCTAGTCATTACATAACTACAAATTCAATAGCGATTGCTATTGTCTCACTCTCCACTTATCATCTTCCCTTACCGGGAAAGTACTCATTTATGAATGAGTACTTTGATACTCTTCTTGCTAACTTTCACCTACTCAGTTCAGAGTGACGGCTACTCAGTTGTCGCCAAAACCGCACCTACTCAGTTCTGACTAAACGGCTTTTACTCAGAACTGACTAACAGCCCTTTTCGCGACACCTGAGTCATGGTTACTCAGAATGCGCGAATGATTCTGAAGCGGTTTTTGGCCGTTTTTTTCATGCTAGAATAGTTAAAACCTGTATTATTATCAGACGAATGATGGATTTGTTGATTTGATGAATAACAAAAGTCGAAATATTGTGCATACACCTTTATTTAAAAAAAAACCATATTCATATGAACTTTTGTTTTCGCCCGTCGAGTTTCGTCTGTCGGGAAAGACCCATAATGCCATACCGGATTAAGCTATATGGCAAATTAATTTTGACAACCATCGCACCTAGTGACCGCCTGGGTTGATAGTTTGAGGTCATTCCTGCAGGGCTTTTCCATGGACTTTTCCGATGACATATTAGTTCACAACACTTCGATGAATGTTTCCTTCTGAACTTTGGCACAGTATACCCTGTAATATGAAAAAAATCGAATTTATATCTAGAAGTTTTCTTTAAAATGAATATTTACCATGTACATTTTCCAGTTTTTGTGGCACGAAAACAAACAAAGTCCGACCGCCTCGCACGAACTGATCAACATTTACTCAGTTGTCGCCTTCAAGCACTCGAGTTCTCTGAGTGCCAAATTTTCTGACATCTGAGTAATCTTTCCGCTGATTTCTGAGTTTATTAAGATCAGCCGTCGGCTGCTTCATACATGTGGCGAGGTCTGAGTAAAAGGTAGCCGGGCTCTGAGTATTTCAAATTTAGCGAGTTACCTATTGTGTTGCCACGAACCCAATTTCAGTAGTCTCGCTTATCCGTGTGATGATGTAAACATTTGTATTGTGTTAATCATCATCACCTGTCGTCAACAATCAGTGATCTATTGTTCTCGATTGCGAATTGGACATAGCTAGAGGAACAAAAACAAACAATGTTTTGGTTCTGCTCGTGGCAGCAGAAGTCTGCTGCTGATCTGGACGCCGGAGGAAACCGTAAGTTTCAACAGAATTGAGTAATACCAATTAGAATACTGGAAAATATTGTCGCTGGCAACGATTTGAAGGCTATGAGAGCTGAATTTTGCGCTCTTTTGCATTCTTCCGATTGGTATCGGATAACGTCCAATTGGTGAAGTTCTCGTCGCTTTAGAAATAAATGAAATTTATGCCTTCACTTTGGTAGGTTATTGCTGTTTTGTCAACTTTCATACGAATGTTTATGCAACGCATATCATCATAGCATAAAAATATAGCTTCAAAAATGTTTGCTGTGAATTTTCATCACCGAATCTGTGTCACAAAACACAGAGTTCAAAAAAGATATTACAGATTTTTTAAATTTTGTACGTATTTGCAAAATTAAATTTTTTTTCTGTAAAAATTTTTTTTTTGTTTTTTTCTTATTCTTAGGCAAATATGATAAGATTGGTAATGTTAATGATTTTCCTAGGCTAACTGTAAAAATTTCAATTTTTTAAAGCTTTTAAGAGCAATAAATTCTATTTCCATTACAGAAAACTATCACAGAATTTTTAGGCAAAATCATAGAAAATCTGTTTATTTCTGAAAAAAAAACATAGATTTTTTTCGGCAACCTACAGAAATCGCTTCAAGCGCTCAAGTCGCAGTGCTTTTATTCTTTCTGTTATCAAATGGCGCTTTAATCTTGACATTGATGATGTATTTTAGGCATCTTTAATCAATCGTTGCATGAAAGAATGCGAGATATTCGGTTCCTTTGCGAGCCTCCGGATTGATATTACTGAATTCCGCTCCACTTGTATCTGGAGCCCTATATTAATCAACTAATGAAAAGTTTTTATTGTGGATTAAACACATAAAAAAACGGTTCCATGAGTACCAACTAATCGTAAATTTGAAGATACGGTCTGATGTCTCAAATTGTAGAAGTTGAATCACATATTTTTAAGACACTTCAAAGATCACCAAATCGAAACATTCCTGAGCACATTTCGAGCGCATTTTATTTTCGGATGGTTTTGAGACCAACCAACCTATCAAATTGTTTTGATTCTCCCCGGTTGAATTATTGCGAACTAAAACGGGTGACATTTTGTGATTAGGTATGTCTTTTTCGTTGTGTATCCAAATCGCTGACCATGGTCAACATGGGGAAAATATATTTGGCATCTCCACTGGGTGTGTGAGTAAAAATAATTGAGAACAGTGGGAAAATTGAGTTTTCTTACAATTTTATTCACCGTTACATGTTTGTGTTGAGGAAAAAATAAGAACGGATCTTACTTACTGTGCCATGAATTTTCCACATATTTAAAGCATGAAATGGGAGGTATCGATTACCTTCCCAGAAAGAAGAGGCACACATTCCTTTCGAGTTGTTCATATGACAAATTGTTGTGAATCTCTGAGCAAATGGTGTCAAAAACATTCCTGTTGATTTAATTTTAACCTGCAAGTACAGAATGTGTATCATTGGAAGAATAGTCTATTTAAGTTTTGGTAAAAGAGAAGTGAACATTTTTCTGACGATATAACTTCATCTACTTATCTTCACTTGGTAAATCAAAGAACATGAAAATGTCACTTTTTTCTCTTTTTTTGAAAATTTCAGAAATTTTTATCTTTTCAGAGTAAATCTTAAACTAAGCAAACTTTAGGCATTGAATTAAAATCATTTTTGCCCATGGCCTCGTTTGAAACCTGCCATCCAATCCACTTAATTTTTGTTCGTTAAAAAGGACAATAATTAATAATTAACTTGGGTCCGTCCTTCGGGGCGTTTATTACATTGTAAGAACTGGACCAGCTTTTCGAAATAACCTATAAGAACCGAAAAGCCCCCCAAATAAATGACCATCGAGTGTGAATTCCATCAATCATCACTCGCTGGCTCATGAGGAGCAAAAAAAAATGCAAGAAGAGCAAAACGAGAGAGCTCTGTCTGAGGATAATATTTTTTTTTGCCTTTGTCTTTCGACTCTTCCAAAGGAATGCCTGGAATCCTTCTTCTTTCTTCTTTTGCGCTTAGCGGACGGATGACTTAGGACCTCATCAAAAGAACAACAAAATGCTGGGCAAATTCCGTCAGCTCGGAAGATCGTAGCAAAAAAATAATAATCAAGACTCGGGGGTTCAGCAAAAAAAGCTCATTAGAATTTAGATGAATGCTTCAAAATTAATTACCATTTCGCGTTGCCACTCTCGTTTTTTTCTTTTTCAATCAACGAGCAACAAAAAAATGTTTTTAAAAATAGAATAAACGCATAAAAAATGGACATGGCCAAACGCATCGAACGAACGACAACATCGCCGAGGCTGAGGATGTTTATGAACTGAGAGAACGTAAAAGATCTACGGGCGTCACAAATCATGGAAACGAGGGGGCGCTTCGATCGATCGCTCGTAGTCGCAAAGCACCAATAAAAGTTGATGTTAACAACCTGTCTATCGTAAAATTTCCGGAAAAATGGACCACTGCTGACTCTGGGTGCGTGGATCTGTCCCAAGGGAGCTGAGATATTCCAAGGTAGATTCTGCAGCTGTTATGTTGTGTTTCTTCTTCTAGATTGGTTCGATGGAGGTAAGAAATTATTCCAGGCGATCTATCGGAATTGGACTGTAAAAGTTGAAGAATTAACGATAGGTATATGTAGGATTTGACTGCTCAACTGGGAGGAAATCTCCATAAATTTTGCACCCAGCAGCGGATTAACGATCAATTGTCAGCCTAAAGATCAATAAATTGTAACCCGAATTGCGTTTTGCTCCACACAAAGTTTGATCGTGAGAGTTTCTAGCGATTCCATGAGGGATGTCTCATCTCGACATTCCTTCTCACCACTTTTCTCAATAGAAATTGTTATTTACCGAATTTTGTTTTTCTCTGAAACAAAATTTTATTTCTGAAATATCCTTCAACTCAATTCTAGATGTTATTTTTAGCACAGGCCTTTCGAATTTATAAAATTTTATTTATTTTCTGCATATCCTTTATCTCATCTGTACATTAAGGCATTGAGGCCAAATAAAAAACACAATCATCAGCAGCAGCCTTTACATCTGCGTTTTCTTAGCCAATTCTGTATTTTTCTATCGGAAGACCAAATCAAAACAAACAATAAGAAGAAGCTGGCTTAAAATTTGCACTTCCCAAGCCAATTCCATCTTTTCAATTGGAAGGCCTAATCAAAACGAACAATCAGCTGCAACAATCTTAAAAATCTGCGCTTCCTAAGCCGAATCTGTCTTTTTCCACCGGGAAGCCAAATCAAAACAAACAATCAGCAGCCTTGAAAATTAATACAATTAATAAATACAAGCAACAGCAACCTTAAAAATCTTCGCTTCCTAAGCTGATTCGGTCGTTTTCCGGGGGCCGAATCAAAAAAAATTTTTTTTCCGTAAATTTTCATTCCGTAAATCAATACAAACAATCTACGCTTCCGAAGCAAATACGTCTTTTTTACCGGAAGGTCAAATCCAAAAAAATCAATCAACAGCAGCTGCCTTAAAAATCTGCGCTCTCTGTGCCAATCCGTCTTTCTTACGGAGGCCGAAGTAGAAAAAAAAAGTTCGTAGCAGCAGCCTTGACAATCTGCGCTCTCTGTGCTTATTCTACCAACTACGCCACTGTAGGAATATTACGATTCTTACGAATCTCAATTCAGAGATTCACTAAGAAACGCCTGTCGCCCTCAAGAGTAGATCAATGACTGACTTTGTATCGACCTTCAGTAAATTTGACTCCTTGGTTGAATTTATAGAAGTACCTTAAACTGGGGGAACTTTGATCAACTTGATATTTTTGCAGATAATCATCATTAACTTAGTCTTAAGTTAAAATATCTGAAAACTATTTTCTACGTTTGAAAGCTTTTAAATTGAGTTTCAATTAGGCTAAATTTGGTTTGAAGTTGAAGATTTTTTTATGTTACTAATAATGTAGTTTTAAAGTTTTAAAATATCGGTTTTTCAAGTCTTCAAGACTTACAAACAAAAACCTCTTCTGATAAAACGATAGCATTTAGAAGCAAATGGGTTGTTTTATATCATGGGTGGCCAACATTTTCTACTGGCGGGCCAAATTTTTGAAATGAGATTTACTCGCGGGCCACACATTTTTTTCCTTTGATTTTCAAGAAAGACAAAAAAAAGATTTGTGAATACGCATTAAAAAATTAACAACAAAAAACAGCGCTCGACATTTTAAAGATTAATTACACAGCAGAACAGAATTTTTGGTGATTATTTGGGCTTTTTTGGAAGATTTTGGTGCTCTGAAATCAAATCAATCGTAAGATTTTATCTATCACCTCTAGTTATGGTGATATAGCGTGTGGAACTTTTTTAACATTGATCCTAATGAACCTACATTAAAACTAAAACAGATTTTAAATCTATATCTATTATTTTTTATTTCATAAAGGATCAGATTTTTGATAGATATTTTTGTTCTAGAAATACAACGCTTTAAAAGAAATAAATTCTACAATTTTAGGAAATTTTAATAGACAAAATTATAACTTTTTCTGATATCATTCATGAAAGTCTTTGAGTACATGATATTCAATGTTTTAACTTATTTCAAAATTTTTGTTGACGACTGCAAAACGATTTGTTTTATGCTTTAAGAAATATAAAAAATCGATTTTTTCTTCAAAATTTCGTCAAAATTCTCGAGTTTGGCCGAATTGAGAAAAATGAAAAAAAAATTTCAGTAACTTTTTTCTTAAAATTGAAAATTACTCGCGCTTTTCGGTGAAGATGATCATTGAATCAAAACTTTTAATTTTAAAAGTATGTGTAATGCTCTATAGTTCTCTTAAAAAGGCAAAAATTTATTTAATTAATTTTAACCTGTTTTCTGAAGTTATCTAAAAAAACTAGAGCTAACAGAGTCAACGCACTCAAATTATTCAATAGTAGCTCTCATATTGTTTGCATCTAGATTTTTTTTAATTCTGTTGCCTTGTGATTTTAACGTGCTTTGGTTCAAACATAAATAAAATTGATTTTTATAAGCACGGACCTCCTCAACACCTTCGAGTTGGATTCTATAAATTTACCCTTTTTATTCGTAAAAAATGAAAAATTCAAAATATAACGTTTCAACAGCTATTTTTTAAAAGAATTTTTCATAAAAAACAGGAGAATTATGAATTTGGTTATTCATAATCATTGCACCTTTTTTTTCAAAATAAAAATTTACTTTGGAATGAGACATATTCAAAAAAGTCGGCCATTAAGATAAATATTACCCAACTGTGAATTCTATTTTGTTTATCATCATTGATACACAATCATACATGCACATTGATTTCAATAATTATCTGTTGAATTATGCTTCAATTTTCATACCTGAACCTTTTTTCTGTTGAAGTTGGGCAAAAAAAATAAAAAACCAATTTGAAACATTCACCACAGGTGAACAGATGTATAACTGTTATTATAATATAAAAATTATAATTTTATGAATAATCGATGTTTTAGAAACAAAATTCAATTAACGAATTGTTGAAGTTTCTACAAAAATATAATTGTGATATCAATGGAAATTTATAATGATTTTAAATCGATAGTTTGATATGATCTGTCTTCCTGAGGCCGCCTTCTTCAAAAATCCACAAAATAGAAAGAAGTGTCCACTCGAAAATTTACAAAGCTCAATTAGCTGCAAAGATAATTTTTAAAAACCCATGGTAGGAAATATTAAAAAAAATCAGAAGCATTTCCGAATATGTGTTGAAAACTACAGAGCATCAGGTATCAGAAGAGGGTTGGCTCAATAGCGGCAGGTTATCTTGTATAATTTTAAGAATTTAAAAATTTGGCAATTAAAATTGACTCTTTATCCAGTGACGGTAACCTTTTAGTATAATTACATTACATCAAATCAAGGAGATTTCTCCGATATTTTTTGCGAATGAAGTTGATGTAGCTTAAGGTACTTTTTTCCAAATGATAGTAACCCAGAAAAATATGGTATTTTGAAAAGGAGCTTCGCGGGCCTCAAAAAGACAGCCGCGGGCCAAATGTGGCCCGCGGGCCATGTTTTGGCCACCCATGTTTATATAAAAGTTTTTTTTTCCTTTTTGTAGATATAGTTTAAGAGTTATTTTTAAGGTCATTTTATGATAATTTTTAGATATTAAAAAACGGACATTTTCTTCGAAAAAGCCTGGAAATTAAACGTTTTTGATTCCAAAAAATAATAAAAGTTAATCTACTAAATTTTTTGCTTATTTTTGAAAATATAGTGAAGAAATTTGGGCATTTTTCAACAAAATCCGGGCTGGACCGGACCACTCTTTAATTTTGTTCTAAAGGCAAGTCCGGACAAAATCCGGACAAAACCGGACAATCTGGCAAGCTTAACTTAAAGGCTTAAGGTCTGCCAAACTCAAACAGATATTCATTTAGAATATTTGAAGCCAAAAAGGGATAATAAGTATTTATAAATGCAGTTTAAAGTGATATATTTATAAATTTAACCCGAGAAATCAAAATACACATTCACAATTATAACACAAGGGTTATTGAATGAATAAAGGATAATAAAATGATTCAAACTCATTTTTTTGTTTTTCATGTAGGTTAGTTCCTCAATCAGTTATCAATGATTGGTTTCACGTCAAACTGATAATAATTTTAGAACTTCTTAAAGCCATACTCCTTCAACTAGAGGTGATTGACAAAATCTGAAAAAAAAAAATCTAGTTCAGAATTCAAATATCTTCCAAACTCAGTTTTAAAACAAAGGCACTAAAAATGTACCTCTGTTCAAATGTTTTCCTTGTAAATTTTATTATCAAGTTTTATTAGTGACACTTTACCATCTTCGTGGCATTCGTGTCATCCTTGTAAATCGCTATCCCCTTATATGTCGACTAATTTCGACTACTAGCTTATCGATCAAGTTGTACATTTAGAAGTTCATTTTGTGATTTTTTTTACAAACAGGGCTTGATATCAATATGCATAAAAATAGTTTCGAGAATACTATTCCAAACTCATCCACAAAATAATAATCTTTATGTAAAAAGCAAGCTTAAGATTTTAAGTAGGTATAAAACCCACTATGAATCGGAAAATCACCGACAGCGGAAGAGGCAGCGAGTCCTTTCCAGGAGAAAAAGCGCTGCCTGGAGGAGGAGGAGCTCGAGGAGCTGGAGCAGCTGCATCGTTCCCAAGAAACACGAAAGTTCTATCAGAAACTCAACGCATCCCGCAAAGGCTTCGTGCCGCAAGCCGAAATGTGCCGGGATAAAGACGGAGGCATCCTGACGGACAATCGTGAGGTGATCAAAAGGTGGAAGCAGCACTTCGATGAACATCTGAACGGCGCACATGCAGGAGATCAAGACGGTGGAGGAAGGATGGCATCGCAGCTGAGCTCATCATAATGTGCCCGGACAAGTTGGCCGATTGCCTACACCGGTTGATAGTCCGGATCTGGGACACAGAACAGCTATCGGAGGAGTGGAAGGAAGGGGTTATATACCCCATGCCCCATAAACAAGAAGGGCGACAAATTGGACGGTGAGAACTACCGAGCGATCACTGTCCTCAATGCCGCCTACAAAATGTTGTCTCGAATCCTACTCCGCCGCCTAACGCCACAAGCAAACAGATTCGTGGGAAGTCACCAGGCCGGCTTCATGGAGGGACGGTCTACGACGGACCAGATATTCACATTACGGCAAATCCTCCAAAAATGCCGGGAACACCAGGTCTCTACGCACCATCTATTCATCGACTTCAAAGCCGCATACGACACGATCGACCGTAACGAGCTATGGAAAATCATGGACGAGAACGGCATTTCCGGGAAGCTGATCAGACTGATCAAGGCGACAATGGATGGAACGCAGTGCTGTGTGCGGATTTTGGATGAATTGTCGAGTTCAGCGGTGGGCGAAATGCGGGGCACGATTTTTAACAGATCCAGTCAACTTATCTGCTTTGCCGATGACATTGATATAGTCGGCAGATCCTCTGCGGCGGTGAAGGAGATCTACCGCAAACTGAAACGTGAAGCAGGAAGGATTGGGTTGGGTCCAAGACGAAGTACATGCTGGCCTGCGGATCCGAGACCGACCAAACCTGCTTGTCCAGTAATGTCAAGGTCACGATCGACGGCGACGAGCTGGAGATAGTCGAAGACTTTGTCTATCTCGGCTCACTGGTGACCGCAGACAATGACACCAGCCGTGAGATCCGGAGGCGAATTATCAGCGGAAGTCGTGCCTACTATGGACTCCACAAGCAACTGCGGTCGAGAAGACTTAGCCCTCGCACGAAGTGTAACCTGTATATGACGCTCATTAGATCGGTTGTTCTCTACGGACACGGGACATGGATATTGCTCGAGGAGGACCTGCGTACACTCGGAGTATCCGAGCGACGAGTGTTAAGAACCATCTTTGGCGGCGTACAGGAGAACGGAGTGTGGAGGCGAAGGATGAACCACGAGCTCGCGCGACTCTACGGCGAACCGAGTATCCAGAAGGTGGTGAAGACTAGCCGGATACGCTGAGCGGGACATGTTGCGAGAATGCCGGACGACTGTCCTGCAAAACAGGTGTTCGCTACGAATCCGGTAGGAACAAGACGAGCGAGGGCGCAACCAGCGAGGTGGTTAGACCAAGTGGAGCGTGATCTGGCGAACGTGGGGTGCCCGAGAAATTGGAGTACGGTTGCCATGGACCGAGTGAATTTTAGGAATTTTGTTCGTCAAGTTATGTCGTGAGACGCAAAACTATGTAAATAAAAAAATAAATAATATGAATCGGAAAGTTTGGTTATTTCACTTGCAATTGATTACGATTAGTATTACTATCAGAAATTAACAGTTCATATCATTTTTTCATAATATTGAAAAACCATACTAAAAAATCGGAATGAAGTGTATATACAGATAAAAATACGACTTTCCGATTTTTTTCCATAAACATTTGTTGCAATTTTTTTTACAATTTCTTTCGTTTCAGTTCAAATAAAATTATAAATTTAGTATGAAAGCTTGAAATTTAAAAGAAAATTTATAAAAATAAAGTACAAAAAGCGTAATATCTCAGAATCTGATTTTGAAAGTCATATTTTAAATTTAAATTTATATTTAGAAACTGAAGAATCAAAACTGGATTTGATAATAATAAAACGACATTTCGATTACTTCTGAAAAATAGTATCAGTGTTCAAGTACAATCAGTTTTAAATTCATAGAAATTTTTACAAACAGTTTTCTCAAATGTTTGTTTGATTTTTCGAACGTATACCTAGATGCAAAATCAGAATTATCAAAATTTTAAGGTGAGCCTAGCCCTGATATGGATAAGTTCAGGAAAATTTCTATAGATAACGTGAAGATTTGGTTTTCATTTTCTTTTTCAAAAATGTGTGTGTTTTTTTCTTGCGAATGATTCTTAAAAGAGTTAATAAGGTGTTATTTTTTAAACTACCAGATATAAAAATTACGAACATTATCTTTATACAAACATATGAGTTGTATAGAAAGACATCGAAATAAATACATTGAACAAATTATTCAAAGTCTTCACTATTCTTTTTGCATTTCACGTTTCTTTTTAATGTCTGATTTTAGAAAATTTTTATTACCATGATGGAAAAATTGGAGAACGGTTGCAATGGACCGAGTGATTTAAAAAAAAATTATTCATCATGTTATGTCGAGAGACGGTGTACTATGTAAATACCTAAGAAATTGGAAAAAAAAATTAACCTTATTATTTTATACATTGAATTGGTATGAGAACCAAGTTTGCCGTAATTAGAGAAAAATTTACGCAGCACAGCATCTGTATCACAGATTAAAGAATTTTGAAAGTTTTCACAGATCTTACTTTTTTTTTTATTTTATAAATTTTTTCAAACTAATACATTTTTAAGTTACTTCTGACTTTTAATATTTGACTCAAATACATGAAATTGTTATGACGTTGGTAATGTAACTTGATTTTTATTCAGAAGATTTTAGAAATGATCTAATTTGTAAATGTTTGACAAAACTAAAAAACAGAATAAAAGAAAACCGTCTCAGAAATCTATATATATAAAAATGAATTTCTGTCTGTCTGTCTGTCTGTCTGTCTGTCTGTCTGTCTGTCTGTCTGTCTGTTCCCTATAGACTCGAAAACTACTGAACCGATTTTCGTGAAACTTGGCAGGGTTGGCTATTGGAGGCCAGGGAAGGTTCCTATTATGGTTTTAGACCCCTCCCTCTCTCAATAAGGGAGGGAGGGGCCTCCCAAACAAAAAACATTTTTTTGCATAACTCGAGCACCCATCAAACAAATGGTATCAAAATTGGCATGGGGTGGTATTTGAGTACGAAGAATATTCCTATGAATATTAGGTACCCCTCCCTCCTCTCAGTGGGGTGATAGGAAGGGGGGAGGGGGGCTACCTTACAATTTTTCATCTAACTCGAAAACTAATCAAGATATTGGAACCAAATTTGGCACGAGAAGGTATTGGGATACGAAAAATATTTCAATGATTATTTGAGACCTCTCCCTCTTTTTTGTAGAAAGGGGAAGGGGGCCTTTTTCATATTTTTTTACATAGCTCAAAAACTAATAAAGCAAATGGAACCAAATTTGGCATGGGAGGGTATTTGGATATGAAAAATATTTCTATGATTATTTGAGACCCATCCCTTTTTCCAGTAGGGAGAAATAAACAAGGGAGGGGCCTCTTTTATAATTTTTTACACAACTCAAAAACTAATTAAGCAAATGGGACCAAATTTGGCATGGGCGGGTATTTGGGAACGTGACATGTTCTAATGATTGGAAGCAAATGGAACCAAATTTGGCATGGAACCATATTTGGGTACGAGATGTGCTTCTATGAATATTTGGTATCCCTCACTCCTTCAAAGAGGTGGATGAAAAGGGGGAGGAAAGGTCTCCATTACAATTTTCAGTATAACTGGAGAGTTGATCGAGCAAATTTAACCATATTTGGCATATGAGGGTATTTGGATTCGAGAAATGTTTCTGTCATAAATTGAAGCCCCACCTTTTTTTCACCGGAAAGATATTACAAGGTAATTTTTTTTTGCATAACTCGAGAATTTATCGAGCAAATGAAACCAAATTCGGCATCAAAAAGTTTTTGAGTACGAAAAATACTTTTTTTATGTGAAACAATCCTTTGCAGTAAGATGATAGAATTGGGAATATAGGAAGGGAAGAGGAGGCTTACATTTAACTCTTTTTTTTACAAAATCCGAGAAATGGACAAAACTTAACATGAAAAATCATTTTGGTATGATTCTATGATTATCTGACACACCATCCTCCTTTCAGTGAGTAGGTACATAGGAGGAGGGAGGTGAGCCCAAAACAATAGTGTTAGCATATGTTCTCAATTTATGCTAACGAAGCCAACAAATGGAAACAAATATGGCATGGAAAGGTACTTGGTTACGAGATATCTTTCTTCGATTGTTATAGATCCTTACGCTTTACAGTGTAGAAAGGGGAAGAAAGGAGGAGGGCCATATAAATTTTTGTTGTAAAGCTTAAAAACTTATCAACCAATGGAACTATATTTGATATAAGAGGATTTTTGGGAACGAAAAAATTAGGTATGATAATTAAAAATCACGACCTGCATTCAGCAGGGGGTGGAGGTAAGGACAGGGGAGGGGCTCTCTTATCAGTTTAAATAAATCCAGAACATATCAAGAAAAAACAACCATATTTTATAAGTTAGATGGTTTGCGATTAATTTGAGACCCACTAGACAGCTTTAAATTATCAGATCTTTAACACAAATTTATAGAGCGAGATTTTGAATATTAGTTTAAGTTATCTTTGTGTTGAAATTCTAAACTCCAACTGCAGCTCTCATTTTATAGCGGTTGCTAATGAATTATGTTATAATTTGATTTAAAATAATGCCAATCAAACAATAAAAATTTGAATAATTTCTGAAAATATCATTTGATTTTGAAATGTGTAGCAAAGCACACCGGGTCAGCTAGTAATGAATAAAATCACTGAATTACGGAACCTATTTTGCCAAAAACACATAATTTTTTTTTCGGCAACCTTGATGAGAACCCTTCGTTTTCAAAACGAGATGAATCTCACAATACAATCAATCATACACTCAAAAAAAATACTACTAGGTGTGCCATAAGATTCTCTTGTGATCTGGCGCCATGAGAAAAATTAATGAAATTCACAAGATTATCTTATGATTAAAATGAACTTTCTGGATGATCACCCTTTTGTAAAAGGAAGTCATCACAAAAAACAGGAAATTTCACAAAATATGGATTTTGTTTTTTTTTAAGAGACATTGATCATTTGAGCACCATATCTTGAATTTTATCCCTTTTTACTAATTTTTTTTTTTTACAATCACGTCCATCAGCAGCAATTTCATTCCGGTTCAACTTGTCGAAAAAAAAAACAAAGTTAAAAAATTGATTTGTTCACTGCTCTCGTTGTGGGACTTGAAATTCTGTCTGAGCCTTTCGCTTTTTGTCAGCCTGTAAGCAAAAGTTCGGAAGTGCAGTCATTGAATATATTTTTGACATTCACACAAAATTATAGATTTTGCTTAGTTGGAAAGATCACTGTCACAAATACTTCATATGCCGTATTGTTCCTGAACTGCTTCTGATGATAAAGAATCTTGACGCTTAGACATTTTTAATGCTATTTTTCGCACAGCAGTTTCTTCCGTTTTCCATAAGAACTTCTTATGATAATGGAAGAAATTCATTAGCCTCTTATGAAAAAATATTTTGGCCTTAGAAAAACGGTTCATAAGACGGATTTTATGAAATTCAGAAAAGGATTTCTTCTGACTGTATGAATTTTCATAAAATTATTACACTTGGGAATAAAACAAAATCCACTTTTTGCAACCCTGTTCTTAAGGCCATGGTTCTTACTATAATCTAGTCCAAAATTACTGAATATAATTCGTTTGATTTAGACTAATTTGATTTTTTTTTTGTTATTTTGAATCCTAAATTAGTTCACTAATATCTACATGCATCTATATATTTATTGTTTCGGATTAAATAAAGTTACTTTAGCCTAAATAAATAAAACCCAGGAATAGCAATTAGCACGTTTACCCTTTTTTTTCGTTATTATTTTGTTCATAAAAATCGTTTTGAACAGTCGGAAATATGCTTAATGAATAAATACGATTTTTCACTTTTCTCACACAAAAACTATTGAAAATTTGTCACTTTATTAAACGTAGAGTTAACAGCTGCAATAAGTCATATTAAAAGAATTTCCAACGCAAATGCCCAATATTTATCATTTTTACGTTTTTCTTCAATTTGTACCAATCAAGCGGCAAACTAAACACTCAAAACATATCTCGTATTTGTAGCAGTTTTTTATATGTTCTTTGTTCTTAAAACTGATCGTCTGCTTCTCGAAGTATTGAGATAGCGCCACCTGCTGATCTCTTCAAATTTTCGACCTTTGTCATATAGATATGAAACAAGATATTTTTTCACCTCCAAATTTGGCAAAAAATTTTAAGGCAATTAGCGGCAAACAAATAGATTCCAAAAATCAATCAAAGTGTCGAAAACTAGAAAAAAAAATATTTATTATTCTTGGTGATGTTTAAGTATTGAATATTTTTCGATGTCATTAGATTTCTCTAAGAAAAAAATATTTCATCAAATGAAAACGCTTAGATACTTTACACAGAAAAGAATTACTAAGAATACGATTAACTTTTTTCTGATCATATTTTCCAATGATTTTGATAAATCCATGTCCAATATAATCTTGAAATTTTAGAAAGAGTCTTTAAGACAATCGAATTATTTTTGTTTAGTTCCAAACTAAGGGTTTGCCATAAACAAAATCGTCCAGATGGCGGCACCTTACAGACTCTTCAAGTCATCCATTCTTTACTTGAATACGAAGATTGACTCGTGGTGACGAGAAATCCGAAAATTACAAAAAAATAGTTTAGGAATGTTTTAAACCAAAATTACATTATATTATTGGATTTTAAAACAATATTTTTTATGTCTTATCAACTAAACCGTTTGCGAACTAATTTTTCCTTATTCCTACAGTTCTAAATGCAGAAAGCAGAGTTCGAAATAAATTTATCCAACGTAAACATTTAGGTGCTGTGGTGTTTTTCTATCAAAAGCGATTGTGGCATTTCATCGTGGATGATAATGAATAAGTAATTTTTGATTTTTTTTAAAGAAGATATTTTAAAAAAATAATAAAGAATCTCGGATCATACCCAGTTTCAACATTTCGGAAGCTGCCAAGTCCGCAGTCCATTTAGCATGCTATAAAAATTATTCGAGCAGTTGAACAGCTAAAGAGACTACGCTCAACTAACACATCCAAGTAATCACATTCTCCAAAAGTGTTAGTGATTCTCACCACTAACACATTCTCATCGAGTCAAAGAGAGAGAGAGAGAGAGCGTGCAAAAGAGCAAGTCTTCTCAACAGGAAAAAAACCCTCTCTGTTTACTTCCAAACTGCTCGAATTCGCTCCTCGCACTGTGAAACTACTCGACTCGGTTTCGGAGAGGAGAACACCCCGCCCGACTTTTCTCTCGTTCTCTCGACAGACCCTTTTTCTCTCTCTCTCACGAGAGAGAAAACTGTCCATCGAGCGAGAGGGGTCGTTCGTTCTTTCGTCGAATCGGAGTCAAAGGACTCCGTCGGGCTACCGCACGCTGGAATAAGCCGGGTTCCATTCAACGACCGACTGGCATTGCCATGCGGTCGCTCGTAGGGGTTTTCGCTCAAAGCTGAGTCCGTCTAAACAGGGTACTCTCAGCGACGAACGGTGCAATGTTGTTATGTTTTGATGGTACAGAATGGTGTGGTGTATCCTCGTAGCCGTGCATTTTCCAAAAGAGGGAAGGTGAGGAGCGTCCCTCGTTTTGCCATTTTTTTCGCTTTGTTTTTCCTCACAAGCAATGATGGCCGCTGCAGCGGATCCTCGCGACTCAGGCAGGAGCAGGTCTGATGTGCAAACAATAAACGCAGGGCTCCACCATTAGGGATCTACAGTATGTAGGTAGGTAGGTTCTCCGATTCCGGGACTTTTGGGCTAAGGGTTTTCAGGGTTCGGTTGGGGTGTGTTCCGCATCATCAGCGCCTACTATGACTGCCAGAACTTGCGAAAAAGGAACAAAATTCTGCTCAGTTTGCACCGAAAGGTTTTCTCAACCGGACGCGCGAGAAACGGGGCGGATTTTCGGACGAACAAAGCGCAAAGTTTGGGACCGATTTTTTTTTTCTTTCGTTTGGTTCTTCCCTTTGGTGCGTCCTGTTCTTGATGTTGTCGTCGTCGGCGGGGGGATTTTGTTGATTTCTTTTCGGCATCGACGAGCACGGCTATTGAAAAATTGACAAACTCTGAGGTGGAGCGACGGTGTGAGGCGACAAGTGGGGCCAAGTGGATTTATCACAATCACCGCGCCGCGATGTAATCTTGACCCGGCGTGCGGAAAGGCGGAGCGGATTCTCGGCTTCATCTGATGTCAGTGAAAAGAATTGTAAATATTGAATTTGCCGAGGTCGGTAAAGCAGAGTAGGTTAGCTGGAGATTTCGGTTTTTGAAAAGGCAAGACGGGGGAAGGTTGAACTGAGTGGTCTCGTTGCTTCGTTTTGTTCACATCTCATGAATTAATAAATTATCGAAACCTGTCCGCTCGGAGCTCGTCGTCGTCTTCGTCGTATCGCTGGAAGAGTTTCTTTCTCCTGGAGTCAAAGCTGGAGTCGATTGCATACAAGGCAAGGCAAGGCAAAAAAAAGAAAAGATGAATAAAGTGATCTGGCAGAGCACAAAGTCTCGACGACGTTGGTGAGCAGAACGCTCCCAGAAACGGAGCAAGTCAAGATAGCCCAAGAAGAAGGAGAGCATGAAAAATGATGCAATTATATAATTAAGAAGTTTGAAATATTTTTGTCCGTATATCGTCGTCGTGAGTGTGATGCGATACGATCGGGCAAGTGAGAGAATGGGTAGTGAGGAGCAGTGAGAGGGGTCGTTTTCGGGTGTTATTACTTTTCACGGTTCCGGGCTCGCGAGGCTCCACCGCGTGTTTGTTTTTACCTACATCGAAGAGCGCATTTCGCGCGCGACTTCTTGTGCAGCCGAAAGAAAAATTCTCAACGATTTAGATCGATATCGCACACATCGCATCGTTTGGCTGCTTCTCTCCGAGAAGGTAGTCGTGATCTGCAGTACTTCAACCGAAAGCACTGATCGTCCCTTTACACGTGGGCCAACATGGCGCCGTCGTTGTCAGTTGTTGGACTGTTGTTGTTGATGGTTTGCTCACTGACAGCACTGATTTCAGCAAGCCATGCTTCCGTCGTCCCAAAGCAGCCGTCGGTAACAGCAGCAGTGACAACGTCGGAAGCTCGTCGTAATGTCGTTCTTACATCGAGTGATCCAACGACTACGGAGCTAAAAAAGGAGACAACAGGAGGAGAGGAACGACCCCCATCAGCGTGGAGCTTGACGGTGGCCACCGAGAAGGAGAAACGGGAGGAGGAAACGATCAGGTCGTGTCGTGAAGCATGCTCGAAGAAGGTAATTGCCTTTCTTGTAACCTCAAATTACGAACGTAATGATAATGCGATATTATACTAATATTATGTTGTTTATAAAAAAGCGGAGCAAGCTCAACGGAAGGTATCAGTCTACCTACATCGAACACAAATACCCATACGTCGTCATTTTATGATTCGTTCGAACCAACAGAGAGCAAAGATTCATCAACTGACTAAAACACAATCAAAGTTGGCTGACTGGCTGGCGGTGTAATGGGTAATGGGTTATTTGGTCGGTATTATGGGTAAATACTAGGATGAGTTGGCTCATTTCCAGCTCAAATGAAGTGATTTTTTTTTCTCTCTTGGACGAATAAGTGATCGTTTTTATGCACCTTGGGGTGCGCAGCACTCGATAGCGTTTTTTGTTGTTTTGTGGTTAATTATAATCAGCCTTGCTCATATCTTACGATTTCGAAGCATTAGTAGGGTAAATGTACCCGACCTTGGCACCTAAGGCATGGTTTACCCTTTTTTTCGACATTCCTACCTTCCTGTTGAGTGCACCATATAACATCCTTTGAAGAATTTACTTGCTAACTTGCTTAGAGTTCAACAAAAATATGTTTTCTCTATGGAACTTTCATTAATGTGAGTAAAATGCATGCAAAGTACTCACTGCGGTGCTCCAATTACTTGGCCGCCGTACCAATTGTTTGCCGTTTTGATGATCCGATTCTTGGCCACCAGCAACGTGCAATAGATCTTTACCAACAACGCTCAATTGACAGTTAACAGAATCGTTGGCTATTCTGAATATAAGGCCACTGACAGAATGACGTCAGCTGAGCGTAAAGTTCTATGCGACAATGGAACACCGGGCTTCACTCATACAACAAAAAGGCTTTTGAAAACATTGATGAAATTTGGTTGAAAGGAAGCACAAAATAAGCTTTCATTTCAAAAAGTCGGAAGTCCAGAAATTCCGCAATGCGATTGCGACATATAGGGTTATTTTCACTACCAAACAACTGTCTTCATATTGTGGAGTTTGGCTTCATAAAGTAAGAAATTGAAAAATTCCTTGAATGGTATTTAAAAATTTTGCCCTTTTGAATTTGTTAGCTGAGATTATGAGCTTCTGGCAAGAGCCATCTCGAATGCCCGGGGTGTTGCGCAGTGGTTTGACACGCCAAATAAATGTTAGAATTAAAACCTTGCTAAAACATTTTTTTTTATTCGACTCACATCAAATACTTTAAGGAATAATTGGAAAGCAACGAAATTTTCCTGAACTTCCAACTTCTGTTTCCATGAAAAAAAATAGAACAAAATTCCAAAAAATTAAATCTGAGTAGGTATATGATTCCCAAGCAATAGAAAACGATTCCAAACTCAATTCATTATGTATTTTATATACTAAAGTCATAAATTGCCATCGATCTAACAATTTTTAGATAAGAAAAACATCTTATTGTGAGATGCTTAATTTAGTTTTTTTCAATATTTCGAACCACTGTGTTCTGTAGGAGACCACGTGGCTTCTGCTCGGCAGACTGCAATGCAAAAGCTGTTCGCACGCATACCAATGTACCTTCGATTCATGGTTCCCAAATAGCGATTTTGGCATTTAAAATGCTTGGATATGACTTTTAGTTAGTCGAATTACTTATGTTCTCCAACTTATTTCGAAGCTTAAGTTGATAGCAACGGTCTTATCATACAACCCAATTAGTATGAAAACATTTGTGCGTAGTTTTAAATGAAATTTTAGGGAAACATCAGCCCAAAAATACCTCTTTAATGAACATGTATTTTTTCCAGCTTCCAACACTGGTGGTGTATTTCGATTGAAGTTGCATGCCAAGAAAAGGAACAAAATTAGTTTTAAATTTTTATTCAAAACCTAAATAAATATTCACTCTTTAGTCTTTCTAGTATTTTTTGATTTTTTGCCGAGTTGAACTGTAATCATGAGTATTTATTACAAATTTTTCAAATGAATGTCCGCGTTTGAAAGCGCATGTGAATTTAACAGTTGCACTAGAAAGGTGTGTTCATCTGATTTTCATACGGTGATTTCCAACATAATTTCCTCGGATGCAGATCGAAAAAAAATAACTTCTTTATTAAAGTACAAACAATTAAAAAAATCGGTATGCACAGATTTGAAACAAATTATTCTCTTCGCAATGAAAATATATTCAAAATTTATTAGCTCAATTTGGACCTGAAAAACATGAAAAGACATGTTGGCATGCCAAGAAAAGGACCATGCCAAAATAGGGCTCACTTACCCTATTGTGCAAGTGTATTCGAAACACCAATAAGTTAATCCTGCTACTGCCGACTCACACTTGGGTTTGAAAATGGATGGGTAACAAAATCGTCCTGGGCCACATCTCCTCTAAACCGGAAAAAAGTGCAGCTAGTATAGATTGTTATCAAAAACGTTTTCAGCTGCTTCTTCTTCAACTTAAACAGAAATCGCTTTGAGCGTTCAAGTCGCGGTGCTTCAACTCTTTTTGTTATCAAATGGCGCTTCATTCTTGCCCTTGATGATACATTTATGTCATCTTGGACCATTTTGTGCATGGAAGAATTCGAGATATTCGCTTTTATAGTCAGCCTCCGGATTGATCTTACTGGATTTCGCTTCCCTTTTATCTTAACAAATTCTACCACCATTAAAGAGCGTGAGGACCGGGACCATCCACTAAATATTCGGTTTTCGTGGACATGGTCCATCAAGGAGAGAACGTTTTAAACAGAAAACAGTCGCTAGATGACATGCTACAGCTGCCGAAATTTGCTAGGGAGATTTTTGGGCGATTTGCAAACTAGTCACAATCTTCTTTGTGGACATGTTGCCTGCATTGTCCACTTCAATTGACACACCCCCAAGGGGTGACCGAGGGTCAATTTCCAGTTGCTTGTAACTTCCCAGCAAACATAAAATCGCATTAGAAATGTTAGCTTAAAACGTTAACAATGTTAATGCGAATCGCAATTCCTACCAAATAAGTAAACGATCGCAAAAGTGGTTACTTAAAGTCGGTATAAATCGAATAAGACAAAAAATCCGCCATGTTTGCAAATCTGTTATCCCGTGCGGGATTCAAGTGAAAAAACAACTCTCTGCGATAAGCAGTGCAACCAAGTTGCTAAAAATCAGATGGACCATTCGGAAAAATTTTTCAATGAGAGAAGCAGCAAATATTGTCGCTGGCAACGGCATGCATTGAGAGCAAAACTTGCGCTCTATCGCATACTTTCAGGATGTACGAAAAAGGTGTTGAATATTGTCCAATTTGTATAATTCTTATCGATTGAGCCAAAAATTAAAAATATGTACATATATGTATAATGCCTCAACTTTGGTAGGTAAATGCTGTTTTTTCGTATTTTATGCGATGATTCTCTAATGTATATGAAACGTATAACAAAATTTGATGAGAAATATACAACCAAAAATGTTTGCTGGGTTTTTCAGAAATCTATATTTTTTAACAAATTTTGCACACTCACACCTTTGCTATTTGCGAACATTTCTGAATTGCTACTTTTTATGTGAGTATAACGGATGTATTGAAAAAAAAAACACTTCTAAAACTTCGTTTATTCTCCCGTTGTCACCCAGAACGACGGTACAAAAATGGAGACATTTTTTTGTATGAATGGAATGAAGTTATGTTTGATGTCCTTGGGTTGTTCGGATCAGAGATAGTTTGTATAACAGTTTCGAGAACCTAACTTTTGATAGATGAAAGGCTCACATAGATACAAATAAACTTGAAATGGGACACAACTCGAACTAGCACGAAAAAGTTTGCGAAGAAGTTAAGGACGTGTGAATGAAGATAAACATTTTTAACGATTTATGAAGTTCAACGTAGAAGGAAGTTTACCGGGTCAGCTAGCGTTTCTAAATCTTTGATTCTGATCCCACATTCTTATTTTGGATCTCGTTTGTGTATCCTGATACTGATTCTTTTATTTTGAAAACTCGGTCCTGACCTTTAATCCTGCATTTTGAGTTGAGTACTGGAATTTAAACCCTGATCCCGGATCCTGTGCCTAAATCCTGATCGTGATTTTAGATCCCAATTTGAACTACGATCACGAATGCTTATGATAAGTAAAGGCGCATTTACACCTCTTGTGAACGTGAAAATGGAAAAAAAACTTATATTCTTCAAAAACTCGACTATACTGCATTTTATGATTGCTAAACAAGGTGGAATATATGCGGAATGGTTGAAAGATTATTTTAGAACTGATTTCCTTGATTAAGACCCTTCAAAATTGGTTTTATTTGGATTCCCCCGATCTTCACTGCGTAATATTTTTTTCCGCGTTCACTGCCATTCTGCTCGAAGTGTAAACGCACTGAGCGAACGTGAAAACGGAAAACGAACAAGAGTGATGAATATAAATTTCACGTTAATTTTCACGTCCGAATGGCAATGTGCATTTGATACCGATGACGGAACATTGCAAGCACATTTGAATGCAATGAAAGGCTTAAAAATACTCCAAGTTTGAATTGAAACGTAAACGATTTTTTTTTATTTTAAAATCTGTTTGGGTATCATTTAATTGTACCTGATGGAAGAGTTTCCCAACGAATAAATGTAAACGAGGACCAAGCGAAAGGCTAGAGTCTATTAAAATAAAAATCATAGATTCAGCTCTGTTTGAATGTGTGCTTCAGAAAAGGTATAGAATTAATTGGAAAATTCGTGAAGTTTTTTAAAAGGATCGAAAAGCAGCAAAGTTGATGAACAACAGAGAATCGATGCATTCAAGTTTCATAAAAACTTTTTGATTGTTTTATTTTTATAAAAGTGATTTTTAATACATTGAATATTTTGTAGAAATTATTCAAAACGTTTTTTTAGTCAGTATTTCAAAAGAAACAAGTCGCTAAAACTTGTTACTCCTTGATCGATAAAAACTTTTTAAGAGTACTTAAAATTTATAATTTAAATTTAAATTAATTGTATTCACAGATAAGAACTTTTGGATTTTTTTTTTTTTGATCGATCAAAACAATTGTTAAATGATCTGTCATTTACTGATCGAAACCAATTGCTATCTGTCATTGAAAAAACCAGTTACTAATTTTGAAGAATCGACCGATTTGACATTTTACTGCGGAATATTTTTTCACTGTGGTGAGTTCACGTTCACGTTCGCGTCCGGTTTCATAAAAACTGTAAACCGGGCTTAAAGACTTTCAATTTTACCGACATTTTTTGCACGACTTCGTATTGTAGAAAGAAAATTTTACAATGCTGAGCAACCTATTTCAACGGAAATTTCAGATTCAAATTTTAATAAAAATTAATTTAAGCAGTTGACTGCATTGTTTTTCCTTTTTATTTTTAATAGGACATATGTTCAATTGAAAGGAATCACCCAACATGCAGTTGTTTCTACTGACGACTTACCTCTACACAGAAAAAAAATCGGAATCCATAAAAGCACTGAATTTGAAGACCCGGGATTTTACATGACCAAGAACACGATTTCTTAATGTAAAATTCCGTCATTTGTGATGCTTTTTTTTATTTACATCATATGTGATGTAATTCTACAGTTTTGAGCACTGAACTGAAATTTTCTGAAAATTACACGAGCGGGAATATTCAACTACACTCAAAATTACACATAATCTGAAAGAAGCGTTTTGATAAAACTTATTAATTTTTTTTTTTGCATATGAATCTAGTGAGGCAATTAATTACCAATGAAACATTGATGTCTATTAAAACAACGGTTCAATCAAAAGACTTCGTTTTCCTCAATTTGAATGCAGCGGCACAGATGGCCAACAGCGGTTTTTTGACAGTTCCGTTTTGTTCCGATATTTTCGCTTGTTTGGGCACTTTGGAAAGCAGATTTATGCTGAATGAAATGATTTGGACGGTAAGTGCTTTTGAAATTTAAAGTATACCATATAATATGAGTAATTTAGATAATTGTTTGTCTTTCAGGTTCCTCATACATGTTGAGTGCAATAGATTCTTGCTCCGGCTGGTAGAATACTTTCCCGTACGATTCTCTCCGATGCCATTCGCCGTATGAAAAAGCTATTGGCAGTTGTTCGACACCCGGAACAAGTACCTGGTGAGGAAAAGAGCTTTGCGGACAAACCGATTCTTGGGAAAGCCGAGTTAACACAAGTTTCAAACATGGTTTGTAATAATTTAAAGATTTCCAAATTTTCTTTTCTAAATTTGGTTGACCGATTCTTTTAGCAAACATCGACCTCCAGCATCCCAGTTTGTTGCAGGTGGAGGACAAGTTTCCTCCAGCGGGAGAAAGCTCTAATTGCAACACGAAGGCTGTGTTAACAGATCCTCCAATCTTTCGAGCCGTGGTTCCTCAGACGTACCCATGATTGTTTCGGTGATGACCGAGCCGACTAATCGAATTCAGGTCACAAATGGAATCGATAAAGAAATCAACAACTGATCAAATAGCATCAACAAGAACAGCTTTGGAAACGGTTTGCAGGATCACAAGAACCCGGGTAGGATGTGTGTTGCCCGAGACAAAATACTACAATTGGGTGGTGCATTCTGGCTGCTGCTGGTGTTTTAATTAGCTGGTAAGTTTATATTTAATTTACAATCGTCATTATTACTCACTCATGTTTTACATTCCAGTTTCGGTCCAGGCAATGCGGTTTCAGCCGAGAACAACGCTGAACATTATGCTTCAAGAGCTTCAGGTAAGAAGTTTCATATATTTGTTATACTCGGTGGTAAATTGTAAATATTCATTTATAGATTCCCTTCCAACATCTAGAACATCGTGTAACTGGTGTTTTGCATGAAGAGTTAAAAAAGCACCATCGAATTGGCCGAAAATGTCTCGTATGATGCCCTCGTTAAAAACATTCATCCGATAATGATATCATTCTCCTAAACAAGAAGCTGAAGCTGGATCGTGGGTCACCGTGCATCTGCATTCTTGTACGGACACAGACAAGTAACCGTGAAGAATTGTCAGCAGCTTTCGTCATGGAAACCGGTTCATCAATTTCTTTTATTGTGCCTCATTTTATAATAAGTTGCAATTACCGTCTGCAACTACCGAATCAGTTTATGAATTTAGAAGTTATGAAACTTAGTTTTGGTAGGCGAATGCTACTTGATTTCAAGGTGAATAATAAATAATTTTATCCAAACACCAATTCTTTTTATTTGAGGTCGAATTCTTTCATGTCTTGTTTGTACATTCCAATAGGAACATTTTCCTATATTCTTTGTTTTCAGATTTACGTCAGTTTTATATTTACACGTCTTTGAATTATACAGACGTGTAATGTTCAACTTGCACGGAAAATTACATCATATGTGATGCTTCTTTTTATTTACATCATATGTGATGTAATTTTCTAGATTTTTTTGGTAGTGTGTAGTGAGGTAGACTACTTTATGGCCCATCTGGCCAGCGTTGCCATATTTAAATCTGTATTTTAGAGGCAAAAATCTTTTAAATCTGTATAAAATCTCAAAAATCTGTATTGAAATCTGTATATAAAATTTTGATTCCGGATACTAACGCTACCTTTTTATAATGCGTAGCACACTAAATTCAACTGCGCCCCTGATAACTGCGGACTGCGGACTATCAAATCAGTGTTAATCATATCATTTTGATACACGTAAATCGCTTTTTAGTTCAACTTTGTTCGAATTACTACGACTGCAAAATTTTTAAGAAATCACACTTTCACAAAACGGGCAATATGAATGAAAAGTTTTGAGTCGATATCTTTCGTTAAATATAAAATAAAACTGTGTCCTTCCTCGATTAAACAATCAATTCGGACTATAAAATTCTGGCAAAAATCTCTGTTGTATTTAGACAGATTTTGATATATGATTCTCAAAAACACAGATTACAAAACTGTTTTCAAACCCCTGCTTGTCGTGGTAAGCGATGTAATGTTACAGTCCCGATTTTTGATCTTGAAGATTTTTCAAATTTGCAGATGTGACAATTAAAGTTGGCTTGAACGGTGGACCATTGAAACGAATTATTATTGATTGACTCAAAGGCTATTCAAAATATCTTGAAATTTTTTCATTTACTGAAAATCTGTATAAAATCTGTATAAATTTCCATTTATCTGTAATCTGTATATACAGATTCTTGGCTGCTAAACTGCTAAAAATCTGTATGATTACTGAAAAATCTGTATATCTGGTAACGCTGCGTGTGGCCCGTACACCCAAAATAATTTTGAAATTTTTTCTACGGGATTTTTCACGTAAATTAAGATTTTGTTGCATCCTATCGATTCTACGTGAATTTTGTGTAACCACAGAGTATCAAGTATCCCCTGGTAAAAGCTACTTAACTTTCACATAACTTACACTTGAATTTCACGTAAATTTCAAGTGGATGATAATGGTATCAAATTCTTATTCGAAAAGTGACTTCTTGACAGTCAGCTTACTTGTTTTTTTTTTTGCTGTCGTCGGAAGTCGACCAGTATAGACCACACTTGTCATCCTGCGGGGCCGAGCAATGCAATGCAAATCTGAGCGTCGTCAGCGTGGAGGTAAGTGTATATTGATTTCCCCGTCGGTAATTAATTCATTCTAAGCTGAGATTCGTGTTTGTTTCCAGCTTCGGAGAAAGCTTCTGGAAGCTCTGCCGAGTAGAAAAGGAAGGACCGTGAGAAGGAGCCGTCGGCATCGAGGAGACGAGGTATATTTCAAGTGGCAATGGAATGGCGCACAAAGTAAATTATTCATCAATTAGGTAGTTTCAGTTTTATTTTAAAAAAATTCCGTTTCCACAGGATTCAAAATAGCAAGAGGTTGTTGGAGTTGAGTTTTCTAATGACAATTTAAAATAGTTTACGTGTATGAACAGTGACGGTAGTTTAAATAAATTATGTTTACGATAAAATTAAATTTATTTTTTTATTTTTTATTACCGAAAGTAGAGAAGAGAATATATTAATAGAAAAGATTCAAACATCATTTCAATACTAAACGCATTTCACGTAGCTTCCATCATTACATTGCGTTGAACTCACTTGAAATTCACGTAAGTTGTACGCGATATACACCAAGCAAAAATTCCTATTAGGGGAGCGTTTACTTATTTTTTTCGTACAATTTACGTGAAAATCAATTGGATAAAAATTATGTAGTTTTTCACGTAGCCACGACGTGCGGATTATTTTGGGTGTATAAAAAAGAGAAGCAAACACTCACACTTACAATAACACCGCATGGGTTGGGAGCAGGCTTGTAAGTGGTCACCATCGTTTGAATTTTTCCGGAGACAACCACCACACATCGTTCGTGACAATCGTGGAGAGTGCAATCGTTTGATCGGAGAGCAAAAAAATGTCAAATGAAGTTTTGATCTTTGGTGTGGTTAGTCGTTTGACTTTCATCCCTCTTGCGTAGATAATCGAGATAATCATTCCACATTGTTCGACCAACACATCCAAACATCACCCGGCGCTGCAGAGTGGCGAATTTTTTTTTCAACAGGAGGGAGTGAATAGAAAAGATTGCATTTGCTTTTTGAGTCTGTAAGTTTTGCTGCGTGAAAGAGATAGGCGATGTCGTAAACTGTCGGGAATTATGGTCGTTTGACCATCAAATTATCCCTTTCGTGTACCAAGACACGAAATTTCGTTCGACAATCACACAAAGAAGAATGAATGTCGTTTCGTTTGATGGTAGTCGACTGTTCGGCAAGTTTTCGGTCGAATTCGTTTGATGGCACGAACAATGAAACTGATAAAAGCAGGCTGTGCGACTGTCAGAGAAAATGTCGATGGTTTACAAGTCTGGTTGGGAGCAAGGGATTGCAGTGAAGAGAGAATTCTTTGCATTTGAAATGGTAATGATCAAAATTCATCAACTGCCTTACAAAACGCAACAATTCGAAACAATTAGCACATTTTCACTCTCTCTGAGCACCGGTTTCTCTCATTTTAACTTAAACCTTCTAATACTCTCTAACAAATTTTAACAAACTATAACAAAATCAATCAATGGCAGCAAAATTTGTTTGATCATTGACGATGATTCTCCGTTTATCTCAGTCCCCTGGTTGGGAGTGTACATCGTGCTATATCACTCACACACTAGACTGGTACTTGTTAGACAATCAATCGATAGACTGGCGCATATCACACAGTTTTTTTTATTAAATCATATATTACATCTGTTCAGGATTGCCCCTGACGGATTCAGCGATAGCCTCAGATATTTCTCGTAGGAATTAAACAGACTCATTCCAAAACATTAACAAACTTAGTGGACTGTATCTTTGCGACTTAGTACTAATTTCCAATTGCTTAACCACACAAACTAAGGCCACTTAGGCCTCTGAAATGGTCCCCAGGACCGCTTACTCTGTGCCTTACTCTGATGATTGCTGGTCGGGAAAAGAGATCGAACCAAGGACCAACTTTGGCTCGACCCTGGTATGATCATCTTCGGTACCGATGATACCCGATGTTTTTGGCGAGCATAATTGCCGTTAAAGCCAGCAGCATGGCGATACTTTTACTAGGTCCTTTTTTAAGCTTAGGGTGGTTCAACTAGATCTTCTCGTTCCAGAACATTCCGCCCGCCTTGAAATACGACGGGACGTACGAATTTCGAAACCTGATTCCCATCGATTAGCGCTGCCCGCCGTGATTGCGCTGTCTTCCGTACGTTGGATGCTGCAGAGTGCAGAACCTCCGCCCGCCGTTCACCACACCAGGTTTACCAGATCTGGCGCCCGTTGTTGACACGTAACGTTTTCTTGACCTTGGTTGCCAACCACACTCGTTGCCCGACCTCGTCTAATAGCTCTGATTCTGGGTACGTGAAAAAGGAAGTATCACTTTCAATTTTTAACCATTTATTTATGCATACTTGACCTTTGAACGTGAGCACTGATCTGATTTCCATGACCACGATCAGCGCTCCAATGCTGACTCAGTACTAACTTGAAGCTTAAGTTTTGCCTCCACCAGTTTTCCAGCCCATATTCATCTTTTTACACCATCCAACGGTTGAGCAAAACATTCTAGTTCCCAGACCAAATCATACTCAAATTGCTACTGATTTTTCACATTCTTTTTTTTCTCAAACTTCGAAAGTGAGCTGAACACAATAGTTTCCAGGCTCTTCAACATGTAGCTGACATTTAAACCAAATTTCTTTTGCAGACTCTTTCGCACAAATCCAAACTCAAATCATAACTAATCAATTGCTTACCAGCTCAATTCAATCATTTTACAGACTCAATTCTGAATGTTGCGTTTTATAGAATTCAAACGCTTCCAAACCTCAAACTAGATAATTTTTCAGGCTAAATATACTTCGTGGGCCTCTGATCCCAATGATCAGGCATTCCCGGCATGACACCTTTGCGACCTGTCACAAGTTCTCCAAATTGACGTTTTCAATACGTCTCGATTAAACCCATCGACATCCAAAACAACAAACCAATTGTTACCACAATCCTCACACGAGATACTTTGACACCAATGCCAATAGCTAGCAATATACCGATTGCTGAATCTGTAGAAAAATAATAAACCTCGTTAGCTGCAAAACGATAAATAAGCCTCAAAATTCTAAATCCCAATCTTTCCAAATCTTAATTAAATCAAATGAATGCAACATTCTGAATTCGTTTTGGAAGTCATTTATTCAAAAACCCGTTCATTGAAGAATGCCAACATGCAAGAAGCTGTGATGATTCCCTGTGCAAAACATGCACCTTGGTTTTTGTTTGCACTGACGTAAAAAATGCTTCCTCCCGAAACAGTTAAAGCACAGTCTTTTTAGAACAGCAAATTTTAACCGCTCACTCGCCGCCAACTCCTGAAATCTCTGGCATTGGTAAAGAAAATGCTCCTGAAGACAATAAAAACAGAGAATATCCCTTGCCTGTTTTGTTTGGCCATGACCAGTTTCTTTTCAATCGCTGCCATGGCTTCCGAGTACTGCCTCGACACTTCTGCTGTATTAACAACGGTGACCTGGTTCTTCCTACATAGTTCGATAGCAACCTCGCGTTCTTGTCGAAGAAATTCGTGAGTTGCCATCAACCAGCTGTAGCAGGACTGGCTTACGCTGCCTGGCACCAGTGCGACCGCTGAGGACGCTTCGAAAACCCGATCGTGGAAGCTCTGCACCACTGGATGCCTTGCCGACTGTAGATTGGACGATGCCTTCGGAGAGATCACCGTAACATTGTCCGAAAACCTTACGAGCCGAACCGATTTCTGACCAACCATTTTTGGTCCTTTCTTCATTCCATAAAACATTTTGAAAGTCAAAGTTCCAAGAAAGATGCAAACCTGTCACCACAACAAATACGGAATGAGTATTAATGGTCCAACAACACAACGCAATCCATTCAACAGAATCTGACATCATACAGACTGACATACTTACTCCAAAACCAATTCTTTATAACAAACTCACTTTGTTTCAATCAACAGACTCAACGTGATCCAGCCTACGAACTTAACATAATCTCATCTTCAGCTGACTCTACACACAAATCAATCCGACACATCATCATCACTATTAGTCCGTTTCATCAGGGCAATACTCACTGACAAACTGACAAATTATGCTATTCGTATCCAATATTCTGATTCAATTAGGGTCTTCTGGATCGCAAACGATAAAGATGGACTACTAATCCAAATGATTATTCATTCCCTACAGGCTGTTACACAATTTAGCTTGTCATTTCACCAATTTTACTAAACCTCGTGCGCGTGTAAACGCGTGTCCTAGACCCAACGCGTCTTTAGTGACGGTATCTAGGATGGGCCTCTGATCCCAATGATCAAGCATTCCCAGCACTCAATGGTTGAGTACATGCGTGTCCTAGACCCGACGCGTCATTCTTCAGAATGGGAGTAGGCTTAATAGCGGCACGTTATCCAAACATACGGGAAAATTGTGCCTGTCCTTGCGACTTCAATTGTCACAGATCCATTGAATTGACGCATACAACTCCAAACGTCTTAAACTGAACCAACCTTGGAACCTTTCTTTTGGAACCGTAAAGCTGCCCAATAACCAATTCTATCAACCAAAAGCGCTCGCACGAGGTAGTACAACAATGAAGTAGCCAATAGTTTCTCAAATTGTTCATTACCTATCAAAATTCACAACCAAAGGATAAACTAACGCATTCCATGGCGCACCCAACCAAAGTAAACGGGGTTTTTTTCAGCTGACAAACCATCTTTCCTTCAAAATCCGTTTGGATCATTAAGTTAAACCGTTAAACTTAATAAAATAGCCAAATCCGCCATATGTTATATTATATTAGCAATGAACAGATTAGAAATCCTTGAAAGCCAAAACATCACAGCAACGCTAATTTGTTCATAGATATCGATGTTGAACAAGTATAACGGTATGTTGAATTGAAAATCAGTGGCATGGAAGAGGCAACCATGCGAATTTTGATAACAACTAGTAGACTTTTTTAACCGTGTGGACTTTAATCCTTGATCCTGATCCTAGATACTGATTCTGGACCCTCAGACACGATCGTGATTCCGGATTCTGATGCTGATCCTGGATCCTGATCCAGGACTGGAAAATTACATTTATACCTTACTGTAATCATCAGTCTGGGCAGAAAAAGGGAAACTAACATAGGTATGATGAAAAAAAAGGAAATAATTCTGTCGGAAATCATCTTTAAGCATGTTGCATGAAAAATTCCAACATCTTAGAATTTAACTATAATTTTAAGATTCAATCTTGTGTGATTACAGAAAATTCAAATCGGAGTCATCAAAGAGCCAATTTTATTTCAAACCGGCAGAAAATTCTAAAAAATAACAACCCCGAAATCAAGGTCATGCCTACCGAATGAAAACAAAAAAAAAGCTTACCGCACCTTTGGCAGCTTTTTCAGCCGTAGGGGTCCCAAAATTACTTTGAACTTGCCCAGAAATCTATCTACAGATTCATCTAGCTGAGAGATACCACGCGCACGGGAACTATACAAAAAAAGCACAACAACTCCCATCTCATACTGAGGAAGCTATCAAACAGAAATCACCGCGCACAATCAACTTAACAACGTAAGAAGTTGGCAGTCAGGCCAAGACAGAAGGGAAAAAAAACTCCAAACGAACCACCGAACGACACAATCTTTTAATCCCCCCATTATGGGGCGATCTTCTGGTTGTCATTCTTCAAGTTGGGAAGTTGAAGCCTAGGAGGAGTTCTGAACCGGGAATTCCACGAGCCCTGGCTGAACTGAAAGGAAAAGGCTTGCCGCTTGTCATCCCACCCACCTTCTTCCCGATCGGCGGTTAATTCTCCATCAGCGAAACCACCACGGTCATCGTATCGTCTCGTAATGATCAGATAATCAATTAAATCGCGACATAAGAGACAATTACCCGGGCTCTCGTCTTCGTCCGTTCCTTCGTTTTCTTCGGCGGGAACAGATTGATGAGAAGTTGAGGAGAATCTGGGAAGAGGAAGGAATCCCGTCAGCGGAAGAGAATAAAAGTAAAGATGACGAAGCTTAGCTGAGCTGAGGGCTTGTTGTTGTTGTTCGTTTTGTGGGGACGGGCAAGGCCGCCAATTGCCGTTGATTTCTGTT
Organism: Uranotaenia lowii; assembly: GCF_029784155.1. NCBI lineage: Eukaryota > Metazoa > Arthropoda > Insecta > Diptera > Culicidae > Uranotaenia > Uranotaenia lowii. Next base: position 79,034,792 of record NC_073691.1, read on the forward strand.
GATTGGAAGGATGAATATCGTTTTGGGGAATTGGCTTTTGAGGAGCAACAGTTCGCGAGATTTTTCTGATCTGATTTGCTTTGAGTTTCTGATTGAAGTTCAATTACAACTTCTAAAACACATATTTTATCTTAAATATTGGGTAAAAGTATGTTGTTGCTTTTTAATTTTAACTAGCGGATTCCGTACGGACTTCGTTTCGCTAACACAGTAAAAAGATGACCAGAATAGATGCTATTGTTTGAATGAAAGAAAATCTGGATATTACTAACACTGAGAAAAAGAGTATTCGCTTTAAGAGTACACCAAAGTTTTTTTTACACGGTGTTTACGCGTTTTTTTTACACGGCTTTTTACACGGTTTTCGGGAATTAACACGGTTTTTGAGTCCTTTTCAAAGGAAAACACTTAGAATGTTTTTGAAGTTGGGAAAATCTGAGCTCTGAGACTAAGAACATGATACATGAGACCTGAGACCTGGGACCTGAGACCTGAGACCTGAGACTTGAGACCTGAGACATGAGACATGAGACCTGAGAAAAGAGACATGAAACATTAGAAATTAGACATGAGACCTGAGACCTAAGACCTGAGACCTGGAACCTGAGACAAGGGACATTAGACTTGAGACCTCAGCATGAGACATTAGACATAAGACATGAGACCTGAGGCATGAGACAAGAGCCATGAAACATGAGACCTGAGCAGGGATTGAAATGCTCTTGCTCAAGCGGCTGAGCATCAATGCTCTTGAAGCTCGAGAGCGAAGAAAGCTGGAGCCAATTCTAGCCCAACAATAAATGCTCAAATTAAGCTCAAACCTCTTCTGGCTCTAGGAGACAAGGTTTTGCATTCTGCTTTGAGTTTGTTAGCTCAAGGAGCCGAAATTTCTTGAGCTTGCTGGCTCAGCAAAATTGTAACACTTGAGCTTAGTGATGTGTATTTACTTTGCTATTGTGGTGCTGTGTGAGCCAACGGCTTTTCTTTGTGCACCAGAAACTGTGAAAGTGCTTGTTGGGATTATTAACATGAATGTAAGAGATTTCTTGTTACTGGTAAAAGTTACCAGCTATAGTAACTATGAAATAGTAAAATTTACAATTTTTCGGGTAAACGCGAAATGAAAGGGCATTTTAGGAGGATTATTAAAATCAATGTTAGAGAGTTTTAGTAACTAGTTAAAGTTACCAGCACTAGTAACTATGAAATAGTAAAATTTACAATTTTTCGGGAAAAACGCCAAATGAAAGGGCTTTTTGCGAGGATTATTAAAGTGAATGTTGGAGAGTTCTAGTAACTAGTAAAAGTTACCAGCACTAGTAACTATGAAATAGTAAAATTTCGAAATTTTCGGGAAAAACGCCAAATGAAAGGGCTTTTTGCGAGGATTATTAAAATCAATGTTAGAGAGTTCTAGTTACTATTAAAAGTTACCAGCACTAGTAACTATGAAATAGTAAAATTTACAATTTTTCGGGAAAAACGCCAAATGAAAGGGCTTTTTGCGAGGATTATTAAAATCAATGTTAGAGCGTTCTAATTAATAGTAAAAGTTACCAGCACTAATAACTATAAAATAGTAAAATTTCAAAATTTTGGGGAAAAACGCCAAATGAAAGGGCTTTTTAGGAGGATTATTAAAATAAATGTTAGAGAGTTTTAGTAACTAGTAAAAGTTACCAGCCCTAGTAACTATGAAATAGTAAAATTTACAATTTTTCAGGTAAACGCGAAATGAAAGGGCTTTTTGGGAGGATTGTTAAAATCAATGTTAGAGAGTTTTAGTAACTAGTTAAAGTTACCAGCACTAGTAACTATGAAATAGTAAAATTTACAATTTTTCGGGAAAAACGCCAAATGAAAGGGCTTGTTGCGAGGATTATAAAAATCAATGTACGAGAGTTCTAGTAACTAGTAAAAGTTACCAGCACTAGTAACTATGAAATAGTAAAATTTACAATTTTTCGGGAAAAACGTCAAATGAAAGGGCTTGTTGCGAGGATTATAAAAATCAATGTTAAAGAGTTCTAGTAACTAGTTAAAGTTACCAGCACTAGTAACTATGAAATAGTAAAATTTACAATTTTTCGGGAAAAACGCCAAATGAAAGGGCTTTTTGCGAGGATTATTAAAGTGAATGTTGGAGAGTTCTAGTAACTAGTAAAAGTTACCAGCACTAGTAACTATGAAATAGTAAAATTTCGAAATTTTCGGGAAAAACGCCAAATGAAAGGGCTTTTTGCGAGGATTATTAAAATCAATGTTAGAGAGTTCTAGTTACTATTAAAAGTTACCAGCACTAGTAACTATGAAATAGTAAAATTTACAATTTTTCGGGAAAAACGCCATATGAAAGGGCTTTTTGCGAGGATTATTAAAATCAATGTTAGAGAGTTCTATCAACTAGTAAAAGTTACCAGCACTAGTAACTATGAAATAGTAAAATTTACAATTTTTCGGGAAAAACGTCAAATGAAAGGGCTTGTTGCGAGGATTATTAAAGTGACTGTTGGAGAGTTCTAGTAACTAGTAAAAGTTACCAGCACTAGTAACTATGAAATAGTAAAATTTCGAAATTTTCGGGAAAAACGCCAAATGAAAGGGCTTGTCGCGAGGATTATTAAAATCAATGTTAGAGAGTTTTAGTAACTAGTTAAAGTTACCAGCACTAGTAACTATGAAATAGTAAAATTTACAATTTTTCGGGAAAAACGTCAAATGAAAGGGCTTTTTGCGAGGATTATAAAAATCAATGTTAGAGAGTTCTAGTTACTAGTAAAAGTTACCAGCACTAGTAACTATGAAATAGTAAAATTTACAATTTTTCGGGAAAAACGCCATATGAAAGGGCTTTTTGCGAGGATTATTAAAATCAATGTTAGAGAGTTCTAGTAACTAGTAAAAGTTACCAGCACTAGTAACTATGAAATAGTAAAATTTACAATTTTTCGGGAAAAACGTCAAATGAAAGGGCTTTTTGCGAGGATTATTAAAGTGAATGTTGGAGAGTTCTAGTAACTAGTAAAAGTTACCAGCACTAGTAACTATGAAATAGTAAAATTTCGAAATTTTCGGGAAAAACGCCAAATGAAAGTGCTTTTTGCGAGGATTATTAAAATCAATGTTAGAGAGTTTTAGTAACTAGTAAAAGTTACCAGCACTAGTAACTATGAAATAGTAAAATTTCGAAATTTTCGGGAAAAACGCCAAATGAAAGGGCTTTTTGCGAGGATTATTAAAATCAATGTTAGAGAGTTCTAGTTACTATTAAAAGTTACCAGCACTAGTAACTATGAAATAGTAAAATTTACAGTTTTTCGGGAAAAACGCCATATGAAAGGGCTTGTTGCGAGGATTATAAAAATCAATATACGAGAGTTCTATCAACTAGTAAAAGTTACCAGCACTAGTAACTATGTAAATAGTAAAATTTACAATTTTTCGGGAAAAACGTCAAATGAAAGGGCTTTTTGCGAGGATTATTAAAGTGACTGTTGGAGAGTTCTAGTAACTAGTAAAAGTTACCAGCACTAGTAACTATGAAATAGTAAAATTTCGAAATTTTCGGGAAAAACGCCAAATGAAAGGGCTTGTCGCGAGGATTATTAAAATCAATGTTAGAGAGTTTTAGTAACTAGTAAAAGTTACCAGCACTAGTAACTATGAAATAGTAAAATTTACAATTTTTCGGGAAAAACGTCAAATGAAAGGGCTTGTTGCGAGGATTATAAAAATCAATGTTAAAGAGTTCTAGTAACTAGTTAAAGTTACCAGCACTAGTAACTATGAAATAGTAAAATTTACAATTTTTCGGGAAAAACGCCAAATGAAAGGGCTTTTTGCGAGGATTATTAAAGTGAATGTTGGAGAGTTCTAGTAACTAGTAAAAGTTACCAGCACTAGTAACTATGAAATAGTAAAATTTCGAAATTTTCGGGAAAAACGCCAAATGAAAGGGCTTTTTGCGAGGATTATTAAAGTGAATGTTAGAGAGTTCTAGTAACTAGTAAAAGTTACCAGCACTAGTAACTATGAAATAGTAAAATTTCGAAATTTTCGGGAAAAACTCCAGATGAAAGGGCTTGTCGCGAGGCTTATTAAAGTGAATGTTAGAGAGTTCTAGTAACTAGTAAAATTTTCCAGCACTAGTAGCTATGAAATAAAAATTTCGAAATTTTCGAGAAAAACGCCACATGAAAATGCTTGTGGTTTTTATTTAACCAATAGATGCAAGAATGAGTTCGTCTTTCAACCTGTTCAGGTTATATTTTAGTTGGTTTGACTGATTTTAATTGATCATTGTTTAAAACTGTTTGAATGATTTGAGAAAAAATTAAGTTAAAAAACATTTTGAAGAGTACACTTTGAACTTATTATGGGCTGGATGCAGGAAAGGTTCGATAAGCTGTATTCAATTGAAGTGCATATATTTTACATGTTTTTGTATACAGACCCCGTTTGTTTTTTGGCAACTTTCGATTTTGGCAACATTCGATTTATGCACATGTGCCAAAATCGAACGGTTTAAGAAGCGACATTACCTTTTAGTTTTCTCTTAAGCAGGACCAATATAATTTAGACAAACACCAACAATATTTTTTAAGGTTCCTAAATGGTGATAGAATACAACAACAAAAACCTTTTTTTTTATTTATAAAGTACAGACCCCGTTCGATTTTGGCAACACGCTAGTACATTTTGTGTCGCCAAAATCGAATGTTGCCAAAATCGAACGGTTTTTTTCTCCACTTTTTTATCAGTCATTTTTACAAAATAATAAATATTATTATCAAAAACGTTATTTTTAGTCAATTTTCGACCATTTTAAGTAATTTTTGATTTTTTCTCATCATGTTTTTGATGCATTTTGCACTTATCTTGTTTTGTTTATAATGTTTGTTTTTATTTGTCAAATTTGCTGTTTTTTTCGTTCTTCATCATTTTTTAGTTGTTTTTAGTCATTTTCAGTCTTTTGTTTGAATTTGTTTTTTAAATTTTTGAATTTTTCAACTTTTTGCCATTTTTTAGTACTTAATACATTTTTTCAAAAACTTTTGTTTTTATTGTTGCATTTTATCACCATTTCAGAACACAAAAACGTATTAGTGGTATTTGTCTGATTTAAATTGGTCCTGTTATAACGAAAACTAAATTGTAATGTTGTTTCTAAAAACCGTTCGATTTTGGCACATGTGCCAAAATCGGATGTTGCCAAAATCGAATGTTGCCAAAATCGAATGTTGCCAAAAACGAACGGGGTCTGTACTCAAATATTACAAAAAGATGAAAAATTCAAAAATAAAAAAAAAATACAAACAAAAGAAAAACAATGACAAAAATCAATAAAAAATGATAAAGAATGACAAAAACAGCAAAAAAAAACAAAAAAAAACAAAGCCTATTAAAAAACCAAAAATAGTGCAAATTGTTTCAAAAACATGAGAGAAAAAACTATAACAATTTTAAAAATAGTCAGAAATTGACTAAAAATAACGTAAATGATAATAAAAATAGTTTTTTTTTCTAAAAATAAGAGAAAAAAATTTTCAGAAAGAAACCGTTTGATTTTGGCAACATAAAATTTTCGGACATGTTGTCAAAAACGAACGGGGTCCGTATTTCCCGGGAAACAAGCCACCAGATTTCCCGATTGGCAGGGACGAAAAAAAAGCCGGGAAATGGACACTTTAGTGCTGTCCACAATCAAGTTAAGACGTGTGATTACTCTGCTGGCGTTCTGGTCGATTTGCTCCACTAGAGATTTTTTTTCCTTTTTTACCAAGAAATAAAAACATTTATTTTAATAATCAAGGCGATCAGATCTTCCATTTGACATTTTTCCCGATAATTTCAAAGTTTTACTGTTTCATAGTTACTAGTACTGGTAACTTTTACCAATGACAAGAACTCTCTAACATTCACTTTAATAATCCTTACAAAAAGCCCTTTCATTTCGCGTTTTCCCGAAAAATTGTAAATTTTACTATTTCATAGTTACTAGTGCTGGTAACTTTTACTGGTAACTAGAACTCTCTAACATCGATTTTATTAATCCTCGCAACAAGCCCTTTCATTTGGCGTTTTTCCCGAAAAATTGTAAATTTTACTATTTCATAGTTACTAGTGCTGGTAACTTTTACTAGTAACTAGAACTCTCTAACATTGATTTTAATAATCCTCGCAGAAAGCACTTTCATTTGGCGTTTTTCCCGAAAATTTCGTAATTTTACTATTTCATAGTTACTAGTGCTGGTAACTTTAACTAGTTACTAAAACTCTCTAACATTGATTTTAATAATCCTCGCAACAAGCCCTTTCATTTGGCGTTTTTCCCGAAAAATTGTAAATTTTACTATTTCATAGTTACTAGTGCTGGTAACTTTTACTAGTAATTAGAACTCTCTAACATTGATTTTATTAATCCTCGCAACAAGCCCTTTCATTTGGCGTTTTTCCCGAAAAATTGTAAATTTTACTATTTCATAGTTACTAGTGCTGGTAACTTTTACTAGTAACTAGAACTCTCTAACATTGATTTTAATAATCCTCGCAAAAAGCCCTTTCATTTGGCGTTTTTCCCGAAAAATTGTAAATTTTACTATTTCATAGTTACTAGTGCTGGTAACTTTTACTAGTAATTAGAACTCTCTAACATTGATTTTATTAATCCTCGCAACAAGCCCTTTCATTTGGCGTTTTTCCCGAAAAATTGTAAATTTTACTATTTCATAGTTACTAGTGCTGGTAACTTTTACTAGTAACTAGAACTCTCTAACATTGATTTTAATAATCCTCGCAAAAAGCCCTTTCATTTGGCGTTTTTCCCGAAAAATTGTAAATTTTACTATTTCATAGTTACTACTGCTGGTAACTTTTACTAGTAATTAGAACTCTCAAACATTGATTTTATTAATCCTCGCAACAAGCCCTTTCATTTGGCGTTTTTCCCGAAAAATTGTAAATTTTACTATTTCATAGTTACTAGTGCTGGTAACTTTTACTAGTAACTAGAACTCTCTAACATTGATTTTAATAATCCTCGCAAAAAGCCCTTTCATTTGGCGTTTTTCCCGAAAAATTGTAAATTTTACTATTTCATAGTTACTAGTGCTGGTAACTTTTACTAGTAATTAGAACTCTCTAACATTGATTTTATTAATCCTCGCAACAAGCCCTTTCATTTGGCGTTTTTCCCGAAAAATTGTAAATTTTACTATTTCATAGTTACTAGTGCTGGTAACTTTTACTAGTAACTAGAACTCTCTAACATTGATTTTAATAATCCTCGCAAAAAGCCCTTTCATTTGGCGTTTTTCCCGAAAAATTGTAAATTTTACTATTTCATAGTTACTAGTGCTGGTAACTTTTACTAGTAATTAGAACTCTCTAACATTGATTTTATTAATCCTCGCAACAAGCCCTTTCATTTGGCGTTTTTCCCGAAAAATTGTAAATTTTACTATTTCATAGTTACTAGTGCTGGTAACCTTTACTAGTAACTAGAACTCTCTAACATTGATTTTAATAATCCTCGCAAAAAGCCCTTTCATTTGGCGTTTTTCCCGAAAAATTGTAAATTTTACTATTTCATAGTTACTAGTGCTGGTAACTTTTACTAGTAATTAGAACTCTCTAACATTGATTTTAATAATCCTCGCAAAAAGCCCTTTCATTTGGCGTTTTTCCCGAAAAATTGTAAATTTTACTATTTCATAGTTACTAGTGCTGGTAACTTTTACTAGTTACTAGAACTCTCTAACATTGATTTTAATAATCCTCTAATACTGGTAACTTTTATAAATTTCTAAAACCGTCCAACATTGATTTTAAAAATCCATGCGACAAGCCCTTTTTTAGTTAATTCTCGAACAGCAGCAGTGAAAACAAGCTCAACAAATTTGAATCGGTTGAGCCAACAAGCTCAAGCTCCTCTGGAGGCATGAGCTATCGAGCTCACAAGCCAAAAAAAGAGCTAAGGTTTCTTCCAAATAAGAGCTTAGCAATACGAAGCTCCGGAGACAAAAACGATAGGAGCTTCGTCGATTGCTTTGTAAGCGGAGCTATGGAAAAAATGAGCTATGAAGCTCGCTCAAATGAGACTAATTTTCAATCCCTGGACCTGAGACATGAGACTTTGGACTTGAGACTAGAATACTAATATTAATACCGCGAGAAATTAGTTTAGCTCCGATTTCAACATGCGACCCCTCTAGTGGAAGGGTTTGACTTGTAGGTGACGAAAAATAGTGTCGCGAGTTTGCTAGTACAAGCTACTAGGGTTAGTACCGCGAGAAATTAGTTTAGCTTAATCTTTCATGGCTCTTGTCTCATGCCTCAGGTCTCATGTCTTATGTCTCATGTCTCAGGTCTCAGGTCTAAAGTGTCAGAATTTCAGAGCTGCAGGATTTGAATGGTCTTTTTTACACGGTTTTCGGGAATTAACGCGATTTTTTTACACGGTTTTCGGGAATTAACACGTTTTTTGCACGATTTTTAATACGCGGTACGTATATCAGTGTAAAAAAAAACCTTACTGTACTGAAAAATGGTTCTGGTCCGATGATGATCATAATAATAATGCCAATGGTGATGTTGATGATGATGATTCTACATCTCGTTCTTGGCCATTTTCCCTCCGGGGGGACACGCCAAGATGACGAAGGTAACGCGATAGATTCGAGAGAGAGATCATCGCTTTCGGGACTCGTCATTCTTTAATTTACTGTGTGGATGAGGATGGATAAACCCTATACGTATACCAAAATCGGACAGGTTAAAAGAGAAGTCAATGAGGAAAAAATAAAAATAAACAGAACCGGGAACGCTTTGAGGTCGGTGGAAAGCAGTGAAGATGATGCCGGCTACTTCTGACCGGTCGATGAATCGTAAAGCCACAATACAGAGCCCTTCAACAACATCAACGAAATACGCCAGCAGCAGCTTCCGTGAGATTCCGCTGGTTGTGAATCGACCCATCGTTGGCGGTTGATCCACCACAACAGGAATGTGATTCTGTTGCTTCCAGAGATGCCTCCGGATTGTGATGGGAAAGGAAGGATTCTCGACCGCCACCCGCGTCAGATTCTTGTAGTTCGGTTTTTCTTTTTCGTCTTTCAATCTCCTTCACCTTTCTTTACAAGAACAAAAATGGGACATGTCATGGGAAAAGAGAAATTAGTTCAGGTGGCTCCAGATGATTGCCCGATTTCACTCACTCACTCACTCAGGGGCGGTGATTTTGATCTTGAAAAGGTTTAATTGGGCTAGTCCTAAAGGGGCCTTTCTTGGCATCCGATGAACCCAGAGATAACTATCTCTAGGCTCTTTGATTGTTCTTGGATATTTTTTTTTGGATTTTAATGACTTTCTAGAAACGACTTCGGAAGCTAGTTTAACGCCTTCCTTTAACGAATTGAATCATGAATGTTCAAGAATCTAACAAAAAGACATGATGAATTGTATTATGATTCGTTGAGTTTAGTTCAGATATTTGAATGAAATAAAAAACCTCCTAATTTGATAAATCCAGAACTGTTCTTGTCCCCAAAAACGATCACCCAGCCAGTGTTTAAATCAAATCCCCAACAATCCTTCCACGGTTCCAATCAGCTCTTCAAAAAAACGGACAAATCGAATAAACTTGTCATAAATCAACGCGGCGCGGCTCGTCAAAATAAAACAAACTGCAAAATTCGTAAAACAAACAGTAGATTTCGAGCGAGGAACTTTCATCAGAAACGGAGGCCCTAAATCCTTCGAAAGGAGTGGCAAAAGCCTTTTGTGCTGACGTGTGCGAATCGTTCCGGACAGGAAATTGAAACATGAGTTTCGTGCTAATTTCGTTTGAAATATTAAGTTTTTTCACTTCAGGTCGGCTTTGGTTGATTGGTTGGCTCTGTAGTGGGCTTCAAATTTTGATTTTTTTCCTACTGGTTGTTCCTTTCTGAAAATTGTTTAATCGATAGAAGCTTTAATTTTAGAGTGGGGTAACGTGGGCCATAGGGAAACGTGGCCACTTTAAATATCTCAGGTGTGTGTTGAGATAAAATCTCAACCCAACTGTCATCGTCGTCGATTTGCGTAAGCATATTTTTCTACATGTTGTTGACTTATGTATGCATCATATGCTTCTTTTATTAATCAAGCTTAAAAAAATAAAAAAAATACTTAGACAACTAAACAAGCATCCGCTAATTGCATCGAAAGCTAAAGCGTACTCTATAACATCACCTGGACTCTAATAAAGCCAAAATCAGGCTATTTGGCGCTATCCTAGAAACGTCATCATGGCCAATCATTGTTGGTCATCAATGTTGGTCTCCAAAGCTTTTAATAAGTTTTTATTGAACATGTTAGCAATTTTTTTTTTCAATTCTGTGAGTTCTCGGACTTTTTTTTTAATTTTTTTTCGGCAACCATAATGGTTGATGACTAATGATTGCATTATTGAGATATGATTTGTTAAAATTAATAGCCAAAACAACAATGTTTTAACCTTAATATGAGCATCTTTTCTACTGCCGGTCAAGATTTAGGGTAAAATGTGTATCAAATAGTATCTTAAAATAAATGCGCCTCTTCAAATCTGATCATCTATCATGATGGAATTGAAAGAAAATAGACTTGAAAAAATATTTTCAAATACTCGCGTTGTGAATCCATCAACATGGCGTCTCATTTTGTGCCCTTCGATTTTGCAACCAACATGGCGTAAGTCGATACAATGCTTAATAGATTTTTTATTGTAAGGTGTATGGCTAATTAGTTTTATAATTTATGAGAGACATATAAAAAGCTAAAATCATCAGTACAGTGAATGAGGATAGACTTTTTGAATGAAAAGGGATTGGTTGTTAATCACCCGTGGAATAAACCATGAGTTGAAATCGAATTTCGTTGTCTGACGCCATCTCAAAATCCAAGATGGCGGCTTCCGCTGAACTTCAAAATGTTGTAAATGACTTAAAACCGCATGAAACCCCAACACTATTGGTATTGGGAGAAACGTTTTAACGAGTAGAAGTAGAATTTCGCTATCTGACGCCATCTTGAAATCCAAGATGGCGGCATCCGCTCAATTTTAAATTATGTAAATGGCAAAAAGTCGCATCAAACCACAACTTTATGGGTGTTGGTTGAAAGGACTAAATGAGTAGGGGAGATGAGGGCATAATGAGCACTCCTGTTTTCTACATAAATACGTATTTTCTTAAACAAATTTTTATAAGGACTTGTTTCGTACTACCCATAGTATTAATTTTTCACCAAAAAAGAAATATCCTTTTCATCTTTACATAAATATTAAATAATAAACAGCTAGGCTCTCAAGTGACGAAAATATTATAATTTTTGAGCACCACCAAATAAGCTTTAATGACCTTTAAATCATCTTGATAAGAAATGTACGCACTGCAATATGATCTACACATTGTTTCTCAATTTTCAACATCATAAAATTTTTGATTTTTCACTTTAATCAATTTTAAAACGCTTTTTTACTTTAATTTTTTCACTAGAGGCAAACAGAGCACTACCAATGAAGGCATAATGAGCATTTTCTGCCGGGGAATCTAGCAGCGAATTCAACTCGATGAAGTCAACTAAATAATAGAGCTACAGCTTGGTTTGTTTCGTCTGTCACTTTGGCCTATTGGTAAGGTGTCGGAGAGGTAATCAGTAGACTCGAGTTCGATTCCTGTTCGAGGAGATTTTCTTTTGCACATACCATTCATGATTGATTTTTTTTTATTGTTACATTACACGGCTAATAGCATCAAAGCATCATCCGTCAAACAAAACACCAGAAACATAATGTATGATCATGTGTTAATTCTTTGAATTCTACAAACAGACCTAGATTATTTTGTTATTGCTTTGTTTGATGAATCTACGCCTCACCGTTTAGTGCAATCATGATCATGAATGATAAATGAAAAAAAAATCACCTCGACCAGGAATCGAACTCGAGCCTACTGATTACCTCTCTGACATCTTACCAATAGACCAAATCGTCAGACGATTCAAATCAAGCTGTAGCTCTATTACTCAGTTGACTTCATCGAGTCGAATTTGCTGCTAGAATCCCCGGTAGAAAACGCTCATTATGCCTTCATTAATGGTGCTCATACTGCCTCGGGAGTTTTCTCATTATGCCTCTACAGTGACTGGTTTTCAGCTTTCGGCAAAAATTTTTAAAATGCATTTTTAAACGTTTTAATCTACTCTTTCAAGTTTCTTCCAATTGGGCAATAGACTATTTGAGTGTCTGAACACGAAACAATCATGTAATTCACATATTACAGCTGTTCTCTATGGTTAAATAAGCGTTTTCCTTAAGGTGGCCATTATGCCCCCATCTCCCTTAGAATACATATACAATATAATGGGATTATTAACACTTGTATTATAAATTCGTAGATTGTTGTGGGCTGCTGCGGTGGTGCGTGGATGGGGGGTGGCGGATGGGTTGCGGTGTTTTGGAGTGGCGTTTGGGCAGCGGCGGGCTAGGTGGAGGGGCGAGAATGAAAAGATGATAATTGAGGCGCTTAGGATCAGAGGGGTGCAAGTGCCGAAATGATGATTTCGAGAAAACGGGCCGCAAAGTTTTTTTTCTAAATCAAAATTATCGAATCAATTTTTCTACTAAATTTTCGATGGAGTGTGTCTCATGAGATCTAAAATGAACGATTCTGAAAGAAAAACCAAAGGTTTTGAGATATTTATGTTAAAACGGCGAACTACTTTTATTGATATTTTTCACTTGCACCCTTCTGATCCCAAGAATGACACTTGCACCCCTCTGACTCCAAACAATATGATAGCATCCTTTTGGAACCTGTATGTAACGAGTATTTTCAGTATGATACTAGATGTTTTTTTTTGTTCACACATTTAATTTTATGCGTTTTCGGGCTTTAAATTTCTATGCAACTCATAATGAACGAGGTTTGCATGTTCCACTATCCTAATTCCCAGAATTTGTTGAAAACTTTCAATCTCTCTTTTTCCTTAATGGATACACAAGAATACCTGCATGTTCATTGATTGGAATCAATTGTTTAGCTGGTCGCTTTTTCCGGTAGAACCAACGTACGCTTCCCCTTGGTTTCGTAGCTTTTTTCGCAAGATGAGTTTCCAGACTGCCTGATTTCGTTGGCGTTTTTGGGGTCTAGATGAATGGCCAGTTGACTCTCCAGGAATGGACTCATTCTCGCTAGCAACTGCAGCAGCAGCAACTTCTGATTCTCCAGAAGAACCGTGGATGTTTAATTTTTCTTTTTTTGGTCTTATTATAAAAATTCTCTTTCCTAAAAAGTTATGTAAATATTCCTTCAAAGACTTAATGTAATTTTTTATAAACTACCTGTCGCAACGTCTCATCTGAACTTGAAGTTTCATTTTGTTCCGTGGGATAGTATGTGACATCATGATCAGAGCCTGTCGAAAACTCTGAATCCTCTGGGCTTTCATCCGAGAGATTTTTCTTAGATATATTTGCCAAAAAAATATTGTTAAGTGCGTTTTGTATTTGCCTTTTATCCCAATTAGCATTATCTAAATTTGCCATAAAAAAATATTTTAGAATTTTTTGTATACATAACAATGAGATTTTCATGCCGACGAAGTTACACCTGAATCTATTTTCATCACTTCTCTATCTGGGGACTTTGGATTATCCTGGTCAGAACCAGTAGAAAATCCTAGTCGGAGCTAGATGATGTTGTTTTCAACTGACAAAAATGTATACGTTCTAATGAAATCAGTTTAAAAGTATAATCCGAAACATGATTTTCGTTAACACGTTTTTTTTATAAATAGCGTAAAAATATCGAAAGAATTTTTTCTTTGACCTGTGTCTTCTACCTAATGTTAATCTATACTTTAACTATCCGAAAAACAGTTTATCTCAGTTTTGATAAAAAATCACTTGCACCCCTGTGATCCTTAGTGCCTCAATTATAAGTGGTGTGGTGCAAAATTTTTTTTAACGGAGGAAGCGGTTTATGTTCTGCTTGCAGATCGATAGCAGTTGCGCTTTGAATCGCTGAGGGCGTTGAAGACTGTTTCAGGGTCTCTGGCAGGTTGCTGTAGTCTACTGGCAAAGTAGCTAGGTTTCTTTTTCCCGTATTCCGTCCTTACTCGGGATATGCGGAGATGATTTGCGTTTCTGGACGAACGGTGGGACGTCATTCTCTCAAGGCGTAAATTGTGGTGGGATTCTCTGCTTGTCAGGAGTTTATGGATAAATATAAGAGTTTGGAACTCCTGGGCACTTCGTATAGGAAGTACTGAATTATTCATGCTATATAACAACTCAGAAGGATATAGGAGACAGCTTGAAGACAGTCTTGAGGACACGGTTCTGCATGGTTTGGTTGGTTTGCATGGATACTAGGTATTGTAACCTCGAGTGAAACTGCGCAAAATAGACGTTTTTAACCAGTAGGAATAAACGCTGATATTTTCCATATTTCCCCACAGACCGGAGCGAGTGTTCGTTTCAGTTGCTCTATATGGGCTGACCAGCATAGGGTATAGTCCAGAAGTAATCCCAGATATTTGAACTGGCGCACTTTTTCAATAATCGTATTGCCTATATGGATTAATGGCAGCTGTGGTATGGAGCAACGACCGGAGTTAAACAACATGTACGAAGTTTTTGAGAGGTTCAGCGAAAGCAGGTTGCAGTCGAAATATTGCTGAAGAACTCGTAGGTCGTTACCAATCCATTCTACTATCTGGAGGGGGTTGGAGTGACTATATGAGATTATGGTATCATCGGCAAAGAGCCGAACTTTGCCATGTAGGTTCAGTTGTGGAAGATCGTTGATAAAAATTAGAAACATCAGCGGGCCTAGGTTGCTCCCTTATGGTACTCCCGTTGTAATGAATTTTTTGCTACTTGAGTATCCTTTCACAGACACGAATTGCTGTCGACTTGTTATGTAGCTTTCAATCAACCGATGAGGCTGGCCACGTATTCCATACAATTCCAATTTTTGCAATAGCAAGGCGTGGTCTATTGTGTCGAATGCTTTCCTCAGGTCCAAAAACAGAGTACCAGCGTAGTTTCGATTGTCCAGGTCGTCGTAAACATCTTCCAGGAGTTCAGTAGTTGCTGTTAATGTACTGCAACCCTTTCGGAATCCATATTGGCGTGGACTTATAAGGTCGTACGTCGATAGGTACTCACTTATCCTAGTGACGAGAAGTTTTTCCAGGATTTTGTTCAATACTGAGAGCGTTGAGATTGGACGGTAGTTTGAAACGTCTGAGTTGTCTCCAAACTTGAAAAGAGGAGTTACTCTGGCTAGTTTTAATGCTTCGGGGTAAACTCCGGTTCCGACTATTTCATTAAAGATATCTGTCAGGATATAAGAGAGCACCAAGTGATGTGTTTTTAGTGTGTCCACGGTAATATTGTCAGCACCAGCAGATTTGTTGGAATCAAGATTGCTGATTTCCAACAGTACCTCTGAGACGGGTGCCGGTCTCAAAAACAAAGAAGGCGATGATTGTGAACGAAGTGAATTGTACTGTTGAATGTCTCGATTGCTTGCGATGTTAGCAACCAATTGGGGGCCAATATTGCAGAAGTACTCGTTGATGCTGTTTGCTACTTGTGCTGGATCCACTTGAACTTCATTTCTAATCTTGTGCGTAATATTGTCACGCGATTTGGAC
The DNA here is from genome assembly GCF_029784155.1 of Uranotaenia lowii. Taxonomy (NCBI): domain Eukaryota; kingdom Metazoa; phylum Arthropoda; class Insecta; order Diptera; family Culicidae; genus Uranotaenia; species Uranotaenia lowii. Next base: position 79,050,476 of record NC_073691.1, read on the forward strand.
TTACGACCGAGGGCTTCGTTTAAGAATATCCAAGATTGGTTTGATGATGCTGTTTGCGGAAGTCGAAGAAAGTATGCTCGTTTACACTGACTTTTCAGCTTTGCCAGTCTTTCGGAGATGTCTTCTAGAAGTTTCTTGGTGTGTTCATCTGCTGAGTGACGCTGAGAAGATGGTGGAGCTATTTTGCAGACGAACTATCTAGTTTTCTTCTTGTTATTATCTTGATAGTGAAATTCGACTTCCGCTCATTTAGCCATTTCACCCAATACTGTTTGGGGTTTCATGCGATTTTAAGTCATTTTCAACGTTTTAAAGTGAAACGGAAACAGCCATCTTGGATTTCAAGATGGCGTTAGATAATGAATTTCGACTTCTACGGGTTGATCTCTTTCAACTAATACCCATATTGTAGGGGTTTTATGCGATTTTCAGTCATTTACAGTTTTTTCAAGTTGAATTATAGCCGCCATCTTGGAATTTAAGATTGCGACGGACAACGAAATTCGACTTCTACTCGTTTATCACTTTCACCTTATAACCATATTGTTAAGGTTTTATGATATTTTCAAAAAATTACAGCTTTGTAAATAAAAGCGGAGGCCACCATCTTGGATTAATGTTGGCGTCAAGCAAAAAAAATTTCTTACTATTTTGGCCCGTTCACTCAATACTCATATTGTAGAGATATTAATACCACTTTCGGTAATTTTAAGTATTCAATGATTTTTTTTAACTCAAAACCAATACACATAACTTATCAAAAATGTTTAAAAATGGGAATTCCAATTCAAATATGTGCTATCAAACCTGTGTGTGTACTGTTTTGACATCTTGATCGGGAACTGTCACTAAGTTTTATGGCGATTTAATAATCATGCACTGAGTGCTATTATAGCACATGCAAAAGAAAGCTTTGAGCAAACTTCTTAGTTTGTTTTTTTTTTTTATAATAGTTTAAACAGAGCATTCAAAACTCTTAAAAAAGAACTAAAACAGTATCTATATATATAAAAATGAATTTCTGTCTGTCTGTCTGTCTTTCTGTCTGTCTGTCTGTCTGTCTGTTCCCTATAGACTCGGAAACTACTGAACCGATTTGCATGAAACTTGGCAGATGGGTGTATTAGAGGCCGGGGAAGGTTCCTATTATAGTTTGGGACCCCTCCCTCTTCATGGAAGGGGGGAGGGGGTCATATAAATAAAAGTGATAAGTCTTCATAACTCGAGAACTGATCATGCAAATGGAACCAAATTTGGCATGGGAGTGTATTTTGGTACGAGGAATGTTTCTTTGATGGTTTGGTACCCCTCCCTCTTTCCACTGGTAAAATATGAAGGAGGGAGGGGCCCAACCTTATAATTTTTAACATAACTGGAAAACTAATCAAGCTAATGGAACCAAATTTGGCATGGGAGGGTAGTGGAATACGAGAAATGGTTCTATGACTATTTAAGACCGCTTCTTCCCTCCAGTGGAGATACAGGAAAGGGGGGGGGGGTTAACCTCTTTGTCACTGCATAACTTGAAAACTTTTCGAGCAAATGGCACCAAATTTGGCTTGGAAAGGTATTTGGGTACGATAAATAGTTCTATGCATATTTGGTACTCTTCCCTCCTTCCAGTGAGAAGATAGAAAGTGTGGAGGGGGGTTCTTTCCTATTTTCATTACTGGGCAAATAATCAAGCGAATGGAATCATATTTGGCGTGGGAAAGTATTTGATTACGAAAAATGTTTCTATGATATTTTGAGAACCCTCCGTTTTTTAAGTAAGAAAATCTTAAGGGAGGAGAGTGCTCCCATACAATTTCTTACATCTTGGGAACTTACCCAGCAGATGGAACAAAATTTCGCTTGGTAGAGTATTTAGGCTCAAGGTATATTTCTGTGAATATTTGGTACTACTGCCTTCTTCCATTGGGGTGGTAGGAAGGAGATGGAGGCTAACTCGAGAACTAATAGAGCTAATGGAAACAACTTTGGAATGGGAAAGCATTTGGATACGTAAAATGGTTATTTGGTTATTTGAGACTTCTTTTTCCTTCAATTGGAGATACAGTTAGGGAAGACGGGAGCTCACATTCGATTGTTTTTCACAAACCAAAAACTTATCTAACAAATAAAACCAAATATGACATGGAAACAATCAAACAATCGATCAGATGGAACAGAACTTGGCATGGGAGTGTATTTAAATACACGGATTGTTTGATCTTGAACCCCTCCTTCCAGGTAGAAGATAGATAGGAAGTGGGACTCCGATACAAATTTTATAGCATAACTCGAAAACTAATGAAGCAAACGAACAACTCATGAAGGTCGTGTCATGAGAGGGTACGTTCTGATGTTACAAGACCCCCCTTTCCTTCCATTAAAGATAAAGAAATGAGGGAGGGGGTCACTCTCACAATTAGTATATTGATTCGAGAACGAATAGGTCATAAAGGTGTCCCGTGACGGGACAATGAAAATTCCATATATGAAAAATATGTTGGCATAAGTTATAAACTTTCGAAGCAAAGAAACCCAGAGTCATAAAAAGATTCGAACACGGATTTTAAAAAAATAATTAAGATTTAAAAATAAAAAAAAGGTTGCAATTTCATTTTGGAAAAACATTTGAATGATTCTGAAATTAAATCAATTTTTTTTTGCAAATAAAAGAAAATTTAAATAACAAGTTAACACAAATTTCAATAATTTTTGAGGGTGTAGCAAAGCACACCGGGTCAGCTAGTGTTTAATAAAACCTTTATTAGCGTTTTCTAAACTATCTGGTCGATTCAAGAAATTAAGCATTTTGCATGAATATACATAATTAAACCGTCATTAAATGAGCTGCATAAAAAATGCCATTATTAAACCATTATAAAACATCCTAATGCTAGTTAGCTTAATCTGTGTTACTTGTGTGGAGACGGTTGAATGGTGAATGTTCAACATTTTCCCCAACTGTCAGTGCGACAGGTCAGGAGATTCCATATGTTTGTTAAGAATTTGTTCTTTAGACTCGCGTTGGCTCACCTCCATTTTTGTTGAATCGAAACACACAACTTCGAGTTTGACAGCAGGTAAACAATACCTGTGACAATACACATCAATGAGAAAGTGTGCAAAATTGTATTGATTTTTACCCAATAGTAAAAAAGTCATGCTCTGTTGAATGTGTCGCAATAATTTCGTGTTCGCCCTTTAATCCGGGCTTTTAACTTTTCGGCCTGGTGTTACACTCTCGCTTTCGTTTTTTAAAAACATAAGCTATTTTTTTCCTCAACTCATTACTTTTAAAAAAATATTTTATCCAGTTTGAAAGATTTGAACTTATTTATCTATGGTATCTATAGGTATGACGAAATTGCAATTATGACGAAATTATGAAAAATTTGATGGCTTCTGTTTCGAAAACGTTATACCAAAACTTATTGGCAAACAAATAATGATATAGAACATGTTCATCGAAATTACATGTTCGTCATATACATATTATCATCCTTTAATATTAAATTCGACATAGTCCAGTGACAATTATTTCAAATATCATCTGCTCTAAAGACTTTCTCAAGGTGGAAAAACGCTTGTACTTGCTCTAAACTGATAACATCTACTCTAAACTGTACTGTTATGTAACATTATAGCGTTCGCCTAAACGATTCTCAAGAGCCAATAATTATTATTTAATAAACCTTCACCGGAATCGCATCCCTCGGCACAATTTCCCGACAACTACCGACTATAAAGTTTGTTGACGTCGGCATGCTTCTGGATTAAAGGTTGTAGGTTTTTCTGTTTTGTTGTTTTCATTACAGGACCCCAATGCCAGTATTTAACCCCGGCTTTATCAAGATGATCGCCATCCGTCGTCATCATTCGGAGTCAGAGTCGTCGTTCCAACCTACCGACGATTTAGCGAAATCAACAAAACATCAAAACCCGAGGAAAGCCTTCCAGTAGTTGGTCTGGTTGTTGTTGGTCGGCAAACTTCAAAAGCGTTCCCCGGGTGTACACGAGTCACATTTAGCGAGGGCCCGCGAGGGCTTTTCCCGTCTGTTTACCGTGTATTCCCTTCGTTTCGGTTCTCTTCTCTTCTCTTCTTCCGATTGCCGATCGCCAACATTGCTCCGGTCAGAAGGCGATCGTTTTGTTCGAGGTTGCACTTTTTCACTCATTAGGGTCGACCGGACCGCGCAGAAGGTGCCGGGAAAAATTGCCCAGCCCATCAGCAGCAGCAGAACAAAACAGCATAATATAAATATCCGGCCTACTATCTAGTTGCTGCTGCCGCTGTTATTTGCTATTTGCTACTATTACTATGGCAACCTGTTGCACCGCAGCTCAACCCAAATGACAAGTTGATGTCTGAGAAAGGTTGGACCTCATCTGGCTACTCACTCATGGCCAACTGAGGAATGTTCTTTGTAGCGAAGATCAATCAATGCCTGTCTAGTGGTACTCGGGAGATGGATCTACTAGTCAGTGAGTGACTATCTAAAGATAACATACAATGGTCCCGGGGGGGATGTGTTTGAGCAGAAAATAGCTGGCAATCTTCGCGTTGCTCTCCGTTGACGATAAAAGTCCCTCAAGAGATCTACTGATCATATCACAGCCCGGTGACCGCTTCGTGTGACGATTGCTGCGCTCAGATAAGACCCCATCTAAAGTATTACAATAGGGTGGCACTAATTCTTCATTATCCTTGCAATTAAGCTTGCAAACCTTCAATTTTGAACAGTGCAGAGCAAAGTCTGGCACAAAAATCCCTAGGCACGAGTTGTTAATAAGTTTTCAAATTTTTGGCTTATGATTGAATTTTCCTGCTAAAATTTAAGTGAGTTAGTGGAAGAAAAAGTTCCACTAATTTTATATCCGTTTTCTGAAGGACACTTAATTGCTTAAGCATCAATTGGACTATAGACGACATAAATCATCATGATAGAAAGGGGTAACTTTTTTCTCAAATTGTGTTTACCGCTGAATTTAGGCATAGTTTTGGAGCCTTCATCTGGTATGGATTTCGAAAAATATTAAAATATTTGGATGAAACAAGAAGATCTGCCGAAAGAGAAATTATACATCAAATTGGTTTAAATATTTTTTTCACATACTTGCTCATAACTTAATCTTCTGCCTATATTTTTTTTAATTTTCAGTTAGCGCTTTCAATTAAAAGATCAGATCAGATTAGCGATCGCTAGTTTTAGGGTACAAACACAGTGAGCGCGAAACGTAATGGTCATTTAGCGGATGAATTTCGCAAGTTCGTTTTTAAAGGCCGAATGCAGTGCACGAGAATTGCGTAGCGATTCGACACTGAAGTAAAAATTTGGGTGTTATGCAGGAATTGCCGTGAAAAAATCTTTGCAAATAAGTTATCAGAATCAAAAATGTGAGCAAAGGATATGTACCGCGCAAAAACGCCATTTTAAAATTCAAGATTGAGCAGCTTCCGCCCAACTTCAAAATGCTTTAATTGACTAAAATTGCATGAAACATCTACAATATGGGTATTAGACTGAGTCGATTTGGAGCCATTTTTGAATTTTCCAAATCCTGGGGTCTTAAAAGCTTCGTCTTGGTCCAAAACTCATCCATAATTTTTCGCAGAATTTTTAAGTTTACATGAGTAAATTTGAACTTTTAGGTGTGTATGGGAAAATTGAATATTTTGTACTGAAAAATCAACATCGTTTCTGTTTCTTTTGTAGAGCCGAGCCCGCTGATGGTTTTTGTGCCAATTTATAAAATTCCTAAGGGAAATTTTCCGCTGAATAACTTTGTCCAAGACTTTAACTTTGTATCTCATTAGGCAAAAAAGTTATAAGCTGTTTAACAGGGAAACTTCTTTTGCCATTGATAAACCATAAATTCAATTGACATCACTGCTGGAGCCTCGCGAAGAACAGCATGAAAAGTAGTCATGCAAAACCTTGATACGCACCATGCAGTGATGTCAATTGAATTTCATGTTTATCAATGCGAAAAGACATACCCCTATTAAACTGCTAATAACTTTTTTGCCTAATGAGATATAAAGTTAAAGTCTTGGACAAAGCTGTTCAGCGGAAAATTTCCCTTAGGAATTTTATAAATTGGCACAAAAACCATCAGCTGGCTCGGTTCCACAAACAAAACAAAAACGATGTTGCTTTTTCAGTACAAAATATTCAATTTTCCCATACAAACCAAAAAGTTCAAATTTACTCATGTAAACGTTACATAAAAATTTTGCAAAAAATCATGGATGAGTTTTGAAACAAGACGAAGCTTTTAAGACCCCAGGGTTTGAGAAAATCAAAAATGACCCCAAATCGACTCAGTCTAATACAAAACTCAATTAGTAAAAGTCGAATTTCGATGTCTGCGCTATGTTACGCCATTTTGAAATCCAATACGTTGCCTTCCACTCAACTTTAAAATATTGTAAATGACAGAAAACTAATTGAAAAATAATATAACAAATAGACAAAAATATAACAAAATGATGAAAAAATAACAAAAATATGACAATATATAACAAAAAAAGAAACTCTGGCAAAGTAACATCTCTGAGCATAATTTTGATAAAAAGTGAAAATAACAATTGACAAAAATTTACAATATTGGCAAAACTCGAAAAAAAAACTTTGACAAAAGTTTGACAACATTATGGTAAATATGACAAATATGATAAAATTTTACAACTATAATAAGGCTGGAACAAATATCAATTTCTTCTTTTGTCACTCCCCTCCTCCCCCTTCCAAATTTCCAAAAAACCCGAAGGGAGGAATATATAAAGTTTAAAAAAAAGTAATTTATGTAAATTTCGATAAAAAAAATTTAATATCTGGAAGATTACAGGGCCAAAAACCAAATTTAAGAAGATGGGAGTTTTTTCACCTTTTGTTTTCTTGATTTGATTGAATTATTCGATAAAAAATAACTTCATTTATAGGTTTTGTGCAACTATGTTGCATACAAGCTGCCGTGCAATTTACTCTAGTTTATTTGTTTTCCGCATTATTTTTTAATTGTCCCCCCTCCCCTCCCAATGTTGCAACTTCGAGTGACAAAAGAAGGATTTGAAATTTGTTCCGGCCTAACCAGTTAAAGCTAACAAAAATGACTAAATTTGGAAATAAAACGACAAAAATGTCAACACAGAAAGGTTACAAAACTATTCAAAAAAAACAAATTTTGATAATAAAATGACAAAACTTTGTCATAGTTTTGCCAGTTTTTTCTCATTTTATTGTCATAATTCTGTAAATTTTTCATGTGTCGTATTTTTGTCATAGTTCTGACAGATTTTTTTTCACTTGATTGTCAAATTTTTTCATAGTTTAGTTTTTTTTTCTGTTCCGATTAGAGTCACATCTTTATGTCGTATCCGACCTACATCAACGGTGTTTTTGGAGGAAAACCACTGAAAAACTTATCCGGTATACCAATGTGTTCAATGTTATTTCTTGGATTCTAACTCACGAACATCGGCCCAAAAGGCAAATTTTAGTAACATATTTTTTCATTATTTTTTTCGGATTTTTGTCATGTTTTGTTTAAATTTTTTCATTCTAAACTCATCAGTTTGTTAGATTTATACAAATTTTTGAAGACATTTTGTTATATTTTTATCCCATAATTTTGTCACTTTTTTCATAATTTTTTCATATTATTGTCACAGTTTTGTCAGAACTTTGTCATTTTCTAGCTCTTTTGTCATATTTTTGTCATTTAAATGTCGAATTTCAGCCATATGTTTACTACATTTTTCATATTTTTTATCATAGTTTTATCATATGTTTGCAAGGTTTTTGTTATTTTTTTATAACTTTTTGTTATTATTATGTCATATTTATACTCTATTGTATTTGTGAGTCTTTTTGGTTTAATAATTCAACTGAATCAAAGCCATCAAAATATTCCTTTTAACTTACTGTCTTCTTCAGTGAACGTTTTCGATTGATTGCTTTGATTCAGTCATATTTATAATTTTTTTTATCAAATATTTATTCCAATTTCAGTTCTGTCAGGTTGTCATTTCATTTTCACATTACGATCGTCATTTTGTCATTTTTTTAAAATTTTTCCAATACTTTTTAACATTTTTTGTCATTTTTGTAAAAAAATATTAAATTTTGTTCACGTTTTGTCTTATTTATTTTTTTTATAATTTTTTTATTGTGTTGTGTTTTTTATTGTATTTTTCACTTTTTCGTTCGTCATATTTTCGTCATACTTTTGTCATTATTTTGTTATATTTTTATTACATTGGTAACATATTTTTTCAGTACATTTTCAGATTTTTTAAATCTTTTGTTTAATTTTTGTCAGACGGACATTTTTCATCTACATTTTGAGCCCTGCTACTCAATAATCACATTGTGGGCGGTTCATGCGATTTTAAAGGGGAAGCCGCCATTTTGGATTTCAAGATGGCATCGGATAACGAATTTCAACTTCTATCCGTTTATTTAGTTAGCCCTGTCATTCTTAACTTATATTGTGGGCAAAGCAGCCGAAATCACCGAAAAATCTGTATTATAACAGCATTTTTAACAAAATTAAGTCACGGAATCTCTGTCACAGATCACAGATTTTTTAAATTTATTCACAAAATTTACAAATTTTTAAAATTTTGTACAGATTTAAAAAATTATGAATTTTTTCATGTCACTTTCGTGTTTTCATTTATGGCATTTATTCATGAAAATATGAAAACAAGGTAATGTAAATCGATTTTTTCCTATTTAAACTTTAAGTTGTTTCGGATTTGTTGATTTTCCACATGATTTCCCAATGTACTTCATAGAAATAGCGTCACAGAAACCTGCCACAGAATTTTAGGTTCAAATCGCAGAGTTCTAGAATTTTTCTTGACAAAAACACAGATTTTTTTTTCGGCAACCTTGATTGTGAGGGTTTCACGCCACACCGGTCATTAATTGTCAGTTCCAATTAGTGCACCGAAAGAATTCTTCACATGAACGCTAGGTGCAGCAAGCAGAATTCATGTAATTTTCATATGAGTTGTATGTGAGAAAAACGTAGATCGAATGTGACAAGGGATTCGTTCTGCTACATGCGATTCACATAGATTTTATTAAACTATGAATTAAGCTTTTTTAACGGCTCTTAAAAATAAAAAATGTGTTTATTTAGCAGCACATTCTATTGTTTCCAAGACGCGATACACTATTCAACTTCACTTATAGAAACAATTAAAATCTTTGCGAAATTGGCATTTGGGTAATATTTAAATGACGAATACACAACCATAATTTTACTGCTCACGTAAACTCAGCTTCCCCATCATCATAAATTTCTTTCTTTGATAGCACCAACTGTTGGATACGCGCCATATTTAATACTGCATTCTTTCACTTTGATTTTACGTGAATAAGTAAGTAATTCAGAGCTACATGAACATCACCTAGAATGTACTCAATCCCTTTGTACTAGGCGGACCACTGGATTTTCACGTAAATCGTATGTGTCTTTGTTAAAACAGATAATAAATCAACAAGTTAATTTATATAAGCTTCTGAGTGGTTCATGTAAGTCGAACAAAAATTCACTCTATGAGTGCCTACGTGAAAATCCAGGTGAATTTTACGTTTCCTTTTCGGCTGAGTGTAGCTTTTGAAAGAAAAATTAACTGATACCGCGTTATTTCCGAAAAACTACCCTAAAAACCTAAAGTATTTGGACGTGTTTCCTAAATCGGAAAAACCTGTATTGGTCAAATTCAAGCCCATTCATTCCAAGGTGAAAGGAAAAATCTTAAGAAATTTTCCATTCTTTTGTATGAAAAAAGCGGTTGTTTCCCAATATAAATTATGATTTGTTCTAGCAACATTGTGGATTCAATCAAACTTCTTTTCCTTAAAAATTGATTAACATCCTTAATATTTGTGTAAATCATTGCAGCGCTATGAGAAATTGTAAATTGATAAAAAGTCCAAAAAAACAGCTTCTTTGAAAATTCTTCTTAAAATTTGTGTTTCATATTTTGACAATTCAAATATGCGAACTTTTCAATACTTTTTCCAAAATTTGCCAATTTTGACGGTTTATCTATTGAAAAGTACGGGTCATTACAAACACGATCTTAAAAAATTGAAAATAAACATATCCTTATGCGCAACGTACAGCTTCTACCTTCAGCTTTCTTGGAAACAAAGTGTATTTTTTTTTTGAGAATTCCGTAGCTGATCTACAGTCTTTTCCCGAGGCGAGGTGTTTTGGCGGACTTTTTTTTCTTAGACAATAAAGTCTGTTTCACATAGAATCTGGTCGCATCTTTTCATTTATTGCAGCGCCCCTAGTTGTCACATCGCGAATCTATTGACAGTGTTTTGATCCGGATGGTTTGTTTACTTAGTGGTGAAAATTTCATCAAGATTAAAGCAGTCAGTCAAAAGTTATCGACGATGGATCGCGAAAGGCGAGAGAAAATTCTGCACACTCACGTAGTGAAACCGACGTGGTCAGGGGTAAAGATCGCGAAATTCCTGAAATATTCAAAATCGACTGTAAATTCTGTGCTGCAACGTTACCAGGAGACCTTTACGGTGGATCGAGCAAAACAAACCAGGCGTAAAAGTGGAACATATGACCGGAAGCTGCGAACAAAGGTAACTCAATCAGTTCACAATAATCCTGGAATCTCTTTGCGTGATTTGGCGAAAAAATTCAAGACGAACCACAGTACATACAGCTCGAAGGCTTGCGGTAGTATCGTGCAAGCAAACACCCCAACAGGACTCTGAAACAAAACCTGGTTGTCAAAACCATGGCAAGGAAGATGTACGAGAAAGTGTTGACCAAGTACAACGGATGCATTTTGATGGACGACGAAACTTACGTTAAAATGGATTTTGGACAAATACCCGGTAACAAATTTTACCTTGCGAGGCGTAAAGGGAATGTTGCGGGTAGATTCAAGTTTGTTTTCGCAGATAAATTTGCTCGTAAGGTGATGATTTGGCAAGGGATCTGTAGCTGTGGGAAGAAGACTAAGATTTTCATCACTGGGGACACAATGAATGGAAATGTTTACAAAGAAGAATGTCTCCAGAAGAGGGTTTTGCCATTCATTCGGTCCCACAAAGGTCCGGTGAAGTTCTGGCCGGACCTGGCAAGCTGCCATTACAGCCGGGATGTCGTTAAGTGGTATAAGGAGAATAAGATCGATTTTGTTGAAAAAAGTATCAATCCACCAAACTGTCCGGATTTTCGTCCCATCGAGAAATATTGGGAAATAGTTAAAGGAAAACTGAAGAAATGTGGTAGAACCATGAAAAAACTCGCTCGAATGGAAAAGTGGTGGAACAAGATGGCGAATGAGGTTACCAGTAGTACTGTGCAGAAAATGATGGTATTACAAAAAAAGTTCGAAAATTCATCCGAAAAGCTGACGAATGATTTTTATGTATTTTTTTTCCTTAAAGTGCAATAAAAACCCTACAAAATGACATTTTTACTTTTGTTGTACGTTATTTCTTTGCGGAGAAATGATCTATTTTATCCGACCAGATTCTACGTGAAACAAGTTGAGTTAAAATCTGAGGTTTCCAAAACTATAATTTATGTAAAAATCTGTTGAGAAACAAGAGAGATATAGTGGTTTTAGTCAGATGTGTCAAATTGACAATCCAGTAACTATAATAAATAAAAATTTCTGGGAGGGATAAGTGTTAGTTATAGTTTTTTGAAAGAGATTTTCACCTTCCTTTTTTTTGATAAGTTTATGAAAAAAAAGGAGTTAGATAGTCTCTTAGAAGTTGTCCAAACATTCTTCAGTAGAAAAAAAAACAAAAAAAATTGTTTTTTAAAGCTCAGACTTTATTCCCTGGAAGGACCCATGTGCTGTTTTTTTAGTGTAACATCAAAACCGATAGTGCTAATCACTAAGTAACGGATCCTCCGTGACGTTCTGAAGCCGAGCACAACGGAGCACTTTGGTCCAGATGGATTCACAGCTTCAGTAGGCTTCAGCTTGAAGAATTCTACAAAATAGACCATTGCCATCTGTAAAAAAAACTGTTTTTGTTCGCTTTTGAGGCTTAAGGGTTAAGAATATTCGCCTGTTTAACTCACAAGTCCCATGAATATCCCATAAAGTCCATCTTGTAGGAAAATCTTTCCGTTTTACGATGCGGTATCGGAAATGACCCTAAAATGGCACGGATAGGGTCTAGAACGACATTTACGGTAAAAGTGCCAGCGAGCATCCTTGGAAGCATTCGCAAAGGACTGAAGGAATGTATTTAGGTGTTAAAAGAGATATTTCTAAATTGTTGTTCGTTTGATGTTGTTGCCCAGGTTCCATAGAATGCTTTTTGTTATTCAGGTGGTTCGATTTGATAGTTTATACTAAGTAGCTCTATTGTCTCCTCGGAGCTAAGGGCCACCCTAACGTACAAATTAAGGGACTGGAGGACAACGCTTATCGGTGTGAAGTTTCGCGTAAATATAATTGTACCTTTTCGGCCGAGATCTGGCCAAGATGCGCCAGATGTTTCTAAGCCCGGGGCAATTGTCTACCTGTACTACGTGAGTCTATCCGATGGCTGCCCGGTGATGATGATGACTTGGCCCGATGAAAGGGCTCTGGATGAAAGAAGGTGTCTGTGTGTCGCCGTGGTCGGAAGCTAGAAGCAACGGAAGCGCATAATTAATAATCAAGACAACATCGAAGGCAGAACTCCAAACACGAACGTGGGACGAGAGAGACCGTTTACATGCGTGTTGCTTCGCTGCCCGGGAACGAAAGGCTTGAGACAACTTTTTGTCTTTTTTTTTTTATTTTTTTCCGAACAGTAAGGTTGGCTGCACGAAAGCAAAATCGGTTACAGATCGGTGGCTTCGAATTATTTTTTTTTATTTTTTTCATACAACACTCTGCTATATTCCCGTAATCGTCACCTAGATAGGCGGTTGTGTTGTTGTTGCCGTTGTCATGTATCAATCCGAAGGTGGCGTGCTTCATACTACAACCCTTCCTCCCCTGGAAGGGGTAAACTTGAGGAGGTGCGGCGCGGGTCGAACGGTCCCTATAATTACACGATTCTGGCTGGTTGGTTGGCTCTTGTTTTCTGCACTTCTACTGTTCTACATGTCACGTCGCCCTTGTCGTAGGAACTTACCTTAAAAGTTTTCCATGCAACAATGCCATGGCCTCATGACTGCGGCGGCGGTGTTGTCTCCAACTACGGCATCGACGCCAACGGCAGAATTAGGGAGGTCTGAGAATTTTGATAGCCTTGGCCCGATCGCCAGCTTTAGGTAACATATGTATGTGGCTTTCATTACGTGCTAACCCCTTATTTGGTGCGGGTCAGTCAGTTGTCCAAGGTCTAGTTCATGAGCTCCGATTTTGAAAAAAAAAAATCAATTATAAGGGTAGCTTCTTGATTGAAAATGTACCTACATAATATTTGATAGGTTCTATGACACATGGCGCCAGTTTTTTTTTAATATTGAGGTTTAAGAGTAAAAATAAAAATAATGTTCGTTTTTTTGACAACAAAATTTGTAGTTCAAACCTTAAAGTATAGATTTGGTTCAGCCTCAACCGTTTACAGAATATATAAAAGAAGTCACTATTGTTTAACATGAGCGATTTTTCCGTCTCCGATAACGCATTGGTAGCTCAATTTCTTACGAAATGGTACAGATCGTATTGAAAGTTTTTCAAATAATCTATTCGGAGCATCGTTGAGTTGAAAAATCCGATGATTTAAAATTTTGCGAGCCGCTCAAAAACTAATAACATACCCACCGAAAGAAAATGTTAAATATACATATGTACATTTCAGCGCTTGACGACTTACATCAATGATTTAGAAAAATATCATATTAGTTTCTACTCGCGTTTTCAGCGAGGAAAACTTTTGAGAAAAGAAAGGGTAACGGACTTATTTTGGAACACTTTATATTTGAAGCAAACGATTATGTAAAATTAAGAGAAAAATATTTAAAGTCCTGCAATCAGCAAAATTTGCTCAAATTTTTCATTAGGAATTGATTTATAAGAGAGATATAAGCAAGCAGGTTCCAAATAAGTCCGTTACCCTAGACAACAAACGTTGTGTAGAAAACCTGTGACCAGGCACAGTATTTGGCGTCAACTTGAAAAGGCGACTAAGGCAACGAGAAATTATGAAGTTTGTTGAGCCCTATAGATCTTAAATCATGGAGAATCTTAACTCAACGGTGCTCCAAATGGATTAAATGAACACTCTTCAACATAACCAGTACCTTTTCGTGAAGAAATTTTGATATCCAAGTTACTGATGTACACTAACAATAAATGCCTCCAAATCACCTATACTTTATCGACTTCGTAGAGCACCTAAGCAGACCGTGAACTCCGTAAAAAACCAAATTTCTAGGTGGGCAATACATGAGTCATCGAGCAGACACACACTGCGTAGATGGCATTGACCGTGTGTGACGTTGGAATACAAGAGAAAGAAGAGGGGGAATGGGGGGAATAACCAAACAGTAGCGCTCCAAAACCCTCCATAGTAGAGCTTTAAACATTTGGGAAGCTTTTGGGATCAGACATACAAAAGGGAATTAACTCCTCAAGTTATTTTTTAAATTTAATTTAGCAAAATTTTGTCATGAGAAGGTAAAAAATAGCACGACACACCGACGGAAAAACATTTAATTTTGTTCGGACTCGGCCGATGGGGGGTTCGGTATAAGAGGGATTTCGTCCCGTCTACAGTCGACGGCATCCAACAGCAGGAATGCGTGAAGATTTCGTTTTCACATATGTAAGTGTAGGTTTTCTTCCGCACACAACACATTGTGATTGGCAAATAATTTGCCACTATTAGTTGATTCCGATTTCGGAAATAGTAAAAAGTCGCTTGATTGGAGTTATCTTTGATTTATTGCGCGGAAGTAAAAATCCGTGCGATTCGTTTTACGTTACTTTCTATTCTAAAATTTAAAATGGCTAATTTAAATAATTATGCGAACTCTCCCCGCGTTGTTCGCTATGTTGGTGTTTGCGAACAAATTGATTAAAGTGTCAAGTGAACATACATTGGGACACATTACAAAGGGGGCATCCATAAATTACGTAACGCTCCTAGGGGGGGGGAGGGAGTAAGCTCTAGCGTTACGAATTGTGACATAGGGGAGGGGGGAGGTATGCTCATCGTTACGTAACGATTTTTTTTTTCCTTAAAAATTTCAGTTTACTTAATCGCAGCTATTTTGATGTCATGCCATTTTCACAGAGTGATAAACATACCAAAATCTGATTAAAATTTGTAGGCTTCAACATGATTGAAACTGGTTTGTATTCTTTCCCCTTTAAAGATTATGAGATAGACTCCGACATTGATTGAATAAATTGGAAAATCGAATGTTAGGTTCATTTACTCCCAAGAACTCAGTTCAACCTTAAGACGGAAATTTTACTATTTTTTTCTCAACTGTATGTATGTATGTATGTATGTTTGACCCACCAGTGGCTGGTAGGTCTTTCGACCCGAGTCGGTACGGGAAGTCTCGATCGCACATTCAAATATTGTTCATACTTAACTCATCAACAATATTTGCAGCACAACCAAGGGGTCCGTTACCACTGGCTTGGGACAGGTTTTACTCATCTCACTCCCTTCCAACTGTTCGAAACAAATAAAGAATCCTGAAAAGGTACCTAAATAGCATATTCATGATTCCAAATTTGCCGAGATACTCCGGCTGGCTTAAACCCACAATCCATTGTATATCAGTTTTCCGCTCGTTTGATGCCCTGTCCTACCCCCCTCTAATCCCCAAGAATAGAGTTAAGCTATTTTAAATATATAATAAGTTAAAAGTTATATATTTTTCCATCTTACCTTTCAACCAACTACATTTCGCTTACCTCGTTGTTCTTACTCCCAACTTCGACTTTATCAAAATGAACTGTATAGTTCCATATCCTTAACTTGACATTTAGTTCTCTGTGCATTTAGTTTATAACTGACAGATTCACGTACTCCTCACAATAAACTTTCAAGATTTTGATTTTGATTACCAAAAAATAAAAGAAAAGATTAAGAAAAATGGATAGCTCACGACAATTACCGATTTACCAATTTTCTGTAACTTGGACATAATTCCTGAAAATCAAATGACATTAAATATGGGCAAATGTTTCATTCAATACGCTTGCACAATCCCTATCAATCGATTTATTCTAAATGCGTAGAATACCTGGAATAATATGGGAACAATTTTTCCGAAAGTATTTGGTTTGTTAGCGCGTTTTTTCATCAAAATTTATTTAAATTCCAATGCATTTTTAAGCAACTTGAATGCCTACAGTAACGCATTTACTAACAATAACACCAATCAATAAAGTGACGACACTAGGATTGTTCGATCTCCGGGAAAAGATCGATCTCCAAGATCGATTCAGATGAATGGTTCTGAGATCGATCCATCTAAAAAATCGGAGCTTGAAGATCGATTCCCGATTAATCGATCTTTTCCATTTGTAACAAGAGCTTTTTATTGAAAATATGCAAAAAAAGCACAAAAATTCAAATTTGTTTAATCCTTCTATTATGAAAAGGGGAAAAAATCAAGCGCTTTTATGTAAGGTAAACCGGAGTTAGTGTTTTGAAACAACACAAATCAAAATCCAAATATTTCGGAAACGCTTTGATATTTTCGTGTCATGTACTAACAAGAAATATTTCATGGTATTTTTATTAAGGTTTTCAATGTAAGTATATGAGAGATATCGAACAAAGTATGCGAAAATAATCAAAAATCAAATTTAAAGTAATTTTTGTAAAATCGCTGTTATTTCTTAACTTAAGGCTAGCAAATTCTAACAGTTTTTTTTAAATATAAATCAATCACAAACACCTTCCAGCACCCAATTCACAAGGTTTGGAAATAATGTGCGAAATTGTATTGTAATGAAAAATTATAAAATTATTTTTCTACTGATTATGAATGCTAAATGAAAAAAAGTTCACCTCGACCAGGAATCAAACTCGAGTTTTTTTTTTTATTATCTCTCCGCCACCTTACCAATAGGTAAATCGTCAGATGATAATTAGTCAAGCTGTAGCTCTATAATTCAGTTGACTTCATCAAATGAAATTCGCTGCTTGATTCTAAGGCAGAAAACGCTCATCTGTCTTCGATTGATGGTGTTTATACTGCCACTACAGAGACTGATTTTCAGATATTGGCACACAAATTTAAAATGCATTTTTAAACGTTCATATCTACTTTTTTCAGGTTCCATCCAGTTGGGAAATTGATTTTTTAGTGTATGAACATGAAACAATGATGTGACTTACATATTACAGTTAAAATAAGCTAAATAAGTGTTCCCCTTAAGGTGGCCATTATGCCCTTATTTTCCCTGAATAAGAAAAAAAGATCGAAAGATCGAATCGAAAATAAACCGATCTAATCGATTTTTTCCTGGCCGAAGAATCGATCCAAAAAATCGAAAATCGTAATGGAAAAGATCGATCTTCCAAGGATCGATCCAAGATCGACCAATCCTAGACGACACACACGCGTACGCAGCCCACACAAAATGAATGAAACTTAATAAAAAAAATGTTTTTTATTAAACATAATTTATGTGATGTAAAATTATGATAAGGGAAAAACTCTTAAATGCTTTTGATTTCTTCAAAACGATCAAAGCAATCGATGTTACTATTCCACCACTTGCTGGTAAAAAAAATGAAAAAAAACTCCAACATTCCTCGGCCGTGGAAACCAAACTTTTGATCATAACTATTTGCACTACCTCCAAAAAAAAATGTGGTCCATCCTTCCTTACAACAAGGATTTTCCACCGGTACCTACTGTGTAAAGTATGGTATTGGTACCTATTTAAAGAGATGAATAAGATAGACTCATACTACGCGACCCGTGGAATGGCTGCTAAACAGGATATGAAAATAATCCACGTATTCTGGCGTTAAAAATGTAAAATAAGTACAGCAGTAAAAGCCATAGGAGAGTGACAGTATAGCAAAAAAAATCGGAAACCTCTCACCGGGATTCCCTGTCCTTGTGGTCCAAACTGTCTGCCGTCCACCGAATTGTGACATTCATGTTTGGTACACGTTCAGCTTTTCTTGCCAAAAAATCACTCCAATATCGTTTAATTCCACTCCACATATTATTTCCTAAAATTGCAGGGCAACAAAAAGACTGAAAAACGCGTCCGCATCCGAGCAAGGCCAACTCGGAACTCGAAATTTTACTATTTTTTTCTCAACTGATTAAAAAAAAAAAAAAAAAAAAAAAAATTCAATTTTGATTCTTCCGACGAATACTACTAAGTGGAATATATTTTGCATAACAAGTTATACTCCTTTAACAAACTAAAGTAAACAAGGTAGATCATCAGTGAACAAGCACAGAGTAACTCGGATTAAGACAATCAATTTATTTTATCAAAAAGTTATCATCATTGAGTACTAAGAAGCAATTTGGATGGATATAAATTCCGTTTTGTAAAACGTTAAAAAAATTACACTGCCGGCCAAAAGTTTGGGATCACCCACTAAAAAACATGCAAATTTTGACCGTTCATATCTCAGCCGTCTTAGGACATATTGAAAATCTTCTGATCTCATCTGAAAGATAATGAGCAATAGCTATCTCGGAGGTATTTTGCCCAAATATAATGTTTTAGTTTTGAACTTAAAACTTAACCTAAAATTATAACATTTTCAAAAAATCGCACTCAATATTCAAAGCCGATCATCTCGGGATAGGGTGGACCAAATCTCAAAATTTGAGTGGCATTAGAATTCCTGTTCTTTACTTCTCAAAACACAATCAAAAAATTTTGTGAAAAAATTCAAAAACGTATTTTTAATTAATAAAATAGACACTTTAGTTGTCGTCCAAAAGTTTGGGATCACCTCTTTGTATGGTGAGTGTGGGATCATTCTTATAAAAACATGCAAATTTATTTTATTCATATCTTTCTCATCTAACATCGTATTGCAGATCTGAAGGATTCATTTGGAAGCTTAGGTGTTTTGAGAAGTAAAGAACAGGAATTCGAATGCCACTCAAAATTTGAGATTTGGTCCACCCTATCTCGAGATGACCGGCTTTGAATATCGAGTGCGATTTTTTGAAAATGTTATAACTTTAGGTTAAGTTTTAAATTCAAAACTAAAACATTATATTTGGGCAAAATACCTCCGCGATAGCTATTGCTCATTATCTTTCAAATGAGATCAGAAGATTTTCAATATGTCCTAAGACGGCTGAGATATGAACGATCAAAATTTGCATGTTTTTTAGTGGGTGATCCCAAACTTTTGGCCGGCAGTGTATGTCAAAATCTTTTGATCTTCGAAAATCAGTATTTAAAAACATTGGAAGATAGTGGGGGGGGGGTTATTATCAGCGTTACGTTATTTTCAAAGGGGGGTACGTCGTAGCGTTACGATTTGTGACATACGGGGGGAAGGGGGTCAAAAAACTGAATTTTTTGCGTTACGTAATTTATGGATGCCGCCAAACATAAATCAATTTTAACTTCCTGATCGATTTAGACCGATCATTCCAGTCACCTTGAAATTGTTGTTTCAACCTTCTTTGCGTCAGAGAGGCTGCTGTTTACTTTTTCGGCTGGATTCGAAGGTACATCTGGCACGTCGCACATCGTGGAATTTTCTTCGTCTCAACTTAGGCACTGGTGCAGAATCTGTGGTCGACAAAAGAAACCCGGTAGACCGAACGGAGCAGCGTTAGGTTAGAGGAACGCTAATCACCTGTCAGCCCCCCTTTAGTGCGTTGAGTAACATTCGATGAGCTCTACCGATCTTTGCAGACTCTGCTGTTGATGAGAACTGGGAGAGGATCTGAAATCAACGTGGACTAGGTAGATCGAACGAGAATATGTGACAATTTGAAACGCTAATCACGCTAATTATTGAGTAACATTCGGCGTGTTCTGCCGGTCATTGTAGATTAACCTCCTTGACAACAAAGGGCGTGGTGTTACAGGATTTATAAAGATCTGTAAACAATAAGGACCCGGTAGGTCGAACGGTTGGGGTAAAGTTATAGGAACGCTAATCACCTTTTATCGCTCTATAAGCGCGTCGAGCACGTTCGGTGTGCTCTACCGGTCTTTGAAGTTTCTGCTATTCGTCGGTGGTTGTTGTGTCAACGTCTTGGCTGCTGACGGTGGGCAAGATGAGGATATGATTCACCGATCTGAAAACCAACTTGGGTGTCTCGTGCCCTGAAACCTGGATGACTCCATCTCGACCTGGATGAAGCCTTGTAATACGACCTAGTGGCCGCACGGTGGTGGAACACGGTCGGTTTTCTAACGACGACGCACGCACATGCTTAGCAGCAAGAGTTCACCAACAACGTGGTGGCGGTTTCTACCATTGGGGTATACGGAACG
This sequence comes from Uranotaenia lowii, assembly GCF_029784155.1. Lineage (NCBI taxonomy): Eukaryota > Metazoa > Arthropoda > Insecta > Diptera > Culicidae > Uranotaenia > Uranotaenia lowii. Next base: position 79,070,889 of record NC_073691.1, read on the forward strand.
ATTCCGTTGGCTTCAGACAAGTAACAGAGGGCTGCTTGACGAAAGAAACAACGTAGCAGCAGGTAGCGTCTTCTCCTTCGTCGTTGACCTTGGCAGCGCTTAAAGGAGTGTTGGACACCAGTCTGTGTTGAGCGACAGAACCGACGAGCAGCGTATCATTGAGTGCGTACCATGAATTGGGCTCAAAAGATGCGTCGAACACCACGCGTTCATTGGTAGTTTTGCTGGCTTCTTTAAGCACCGGGGTATGTCGCAGATAACAGTGTAGTTTGTCGTCAACAGGATCGCTGTGGTGCGCATCTGTGGAGAAGTTTCGATACGTGGCATTCGTTCCTGAATCTCCAAGGGTGGTTTGCTGATCATTGAACTTGGAAAGGCGGGCGATGTATTGTGGTGGACTCGCAACATTGTGTTTATCAATATTACAGTTCGTTTATGCATGCAAAGCATAAACAAACTGTATATCGAACAAAGTCCAATGTGAGGGCTCAGCGCAAGATGCTGACTCCGCACTTTCGGACTGTACCATGTTCGGTCAGTCACCGCACGCAGAGCTGTAAAGAAAAGTAGAAATAAAGTAGTCTAAAGAGAACTTCCACCGAGTATGGTTATTGATATCACAGCCGAACAAAGGGAAAACTTGGTAAAAGTACCCATCCTTTTCTGGTAAAGTACCCATCCTTTTCAGTATACTTCTTTAGGGATTTGAGTGGTGGAGGGTTGTGCTTCTATTTTCTTACTGCAATCGACGGTATCCACTGGCCGGAACTCCCAAGGCATTTTTTTGGGTTTGACCAACGGTGGAGAGGAAGCACGCTCGCGGTGCGGTGGTGGAGCTGGAATCCACTTTGCCAGAAAATGTCTAGCCAAAGGTATCCACCAAAATCGGTAAACCGTTACCAAGGAATTGGCGTCCACCTGTGTGAAACTCATGGCATAGTAACATACTCCACCGATGAATATGTCGATTGTTGCTGTAACGTTGTGCTGAGGATCCGCCAATGGAACCTTTGGTATTCTCCAGGCAGTTGAATTGATCGGGAATGTGGGGAGATATGATGTTGTTTTCTTCATGACGAGGAAATCGAGTGTGGTGGAGAAATCGCTGTTTTTGGAAAGGATTTGGGCAGCTATCTTGTATCTTCTTGTCGCCGAATCCAACTTGCTGCTGGAAATCATCAACAAGTGTGTTGAAGTCTTGTACTGACTCATGCTGGATAGATGGAAGGTTGTACATGCCTCGGAAAAGCTCTTTTCTGAGGAAACGCATTTTGAAGCGCTTCTTCAATGCGTTCCCTGTCGACGCATAGTTATCGGCTTGGATACAGACTCGAAGGGTTTTCGTGCCTCTCCTTCCAGCGACTGCAACAGATGCTGTAGCTTGTTGACGATAGGAATGTCCTCGTTACAGTGGATCATGGAGATGAAGTTATCACGGATGAGATTCAGCGTGATTCATCTCCGCTATACTTCGGAAGATCGATTTTCGACAGTCGATGATGGAAACTGGAAGACATGGAACTCAACGGATGTTCCATTCTATCCAGTTTGGACAATAAAAACTCTTTCGCTCTGCAAAACCGATCCCCGAAATTCCTGAAACTCCAGATGTGTCTCAACCGTTCACCTGTCACCCATCTCGATGTTGTTCTGCACGTTAAAAAACAGCTCGTTACACTTGTTGCGCGTCTCCAAACGCACTGAGACTTGACAGCAATCCCGCTAACCACCACATCTCGTTCGGCACACGTTCGTCGTCTCGTCAGAAGGTTCACTGCTAGTTTTTTCTCCGCCTTGCTAGCCATCACTCAACACCACTCAAATCACATTTGTAGACACCAAAAACGATCGGAAACAACACCAACAATTGACTTTCGGGTGTTTTTTTTTATAAATCCTTATTTCCAACTAGACATTTTGACTTTCTTCTTCCATATCACCAAGAATTTCCACATGATTCACACTTTGTTCCGTGATCGCATTAGACCCAGAAAACCAGAAATCGTAAAGTAGTGTTCATTGTAGATTGTATAAGCATCCAGTTTAAATTGGAATTGTATAAACATCATGTTGTAGCTAGACCAAGTTATATTTTATCGTTTATGGTTTGTATAGTTTATTATATACGATAGCATTTTGTTAATCGTATAGAAAGATCAATAAAGTTGTTTTGAATCGCAGTAGAATTGTGTAAAGCTCAATATTTAATCCCACAGTACAATTAAGCAATCTTTCATGCTTGCGATCTATGATGACATATAATTTCCATGAAAGGTCTTACAGTAATTGTGAGATCATCGTATAATGGAATTTAAACAATCTATTCGTACATGTCATTCAAAGTCGCTTATTGAGATAAACTAAATCGGAAAATAATTGTTAATAATGCAATTCCTATGCTTAGTAATATTGTAATCATCTTATGTCAACAATTGCAAAAATTGGAAATCCTTGACGAATTTTGTTGCAAAAATGAAGGCAGTTTTAATTAAGAAAAAATTATAAAAATGAAAACAAAATTAACATTTCGTAATCGTATAGAAAGATTAATAAAGTTGTTATGTATCGCAGTAGAATTGTGTAAAGCTTGATATTTAATCCCACTGTACAATTAAGCAATCTTTCATGCTTGCGATCTATGATGACATTTTATTTCCATGAAAGGTCTTACAGTAATTGTAAGAACATCGTGTAATGGAATTTGAACAATCTGCAGATTGTCGAATTGTTTAACAGTACAGTAAATAGCTAGCTAAGATCGCACAGCACTGAGTACAATTATTGATTGTAATAGAATCGTCTATGAGATGGGTTAAAATTGTATATAAAAAAAACGGCATCTATAAATAGATTTGGAGTCCGAAATGATCAGTGGTATTTTATACGATCAACTGAATTTTAAACGGCACTCTCAACTGTACATTAGACTGCCCCAAATTTGTATGGGAAATTCAAAACCTGTGAAATGTTATGCGCTGCAGGCTGAAATTGATCCTTGGCCTAGTACAAGATCTCATGCCAAATTTGGGCCAAATCGGATAACGGGAAGGGGTCGCTCAACGAGCCTGAAGTTTGTATGGGATTTTGAGACATTTTGTTCGGGAGAAACATGAAAAACCAGTTTTTCATCAATAACTTTTAATCCCGTCGGCCGATTTCTTTCAAAAACGGGTTTTCTTAAAGCCTAAATTATGACAAATATTTCATCCGAAGACTGCATTTCAATTAGAGTTAAGATAAGAAAGTTATTAGGCTTCAAAAATGGGCTAACTTTTTTAAGGATGGTATTCATCACTGTTAATGAGTCGAGGCGGTCGAACATATTGACGCCTCATTAACAGTGCTGAATACCACCGTTAAAAAAGTTAGCCCATTTTTGAAACTTAATAACTTTTTTATCTTAACTCTTATCGAAATGCAGTCTTCGGATGAATTATTTTTCATAATTTAGGCTTTAAGAAAACCCGTTTTTGAAAGAAATCGGCAGACGGAAACCAAAGTTATTGATGAAAAACTGGTTTTTCATGTTTCTCCCGAACAAAATGTCTCAAAATCCCATACAAACTTCAGGCTCGTTGAGCGACCCCTTCCCGTTATCCGATTTGGCCCAAATTTGGCATGAGATCTTGTACTAGGCCAAGGATCAATTTAAGCCTGCAGCGCATAACTTTTTAAAAAGTCGGGTCATTTGGGGCACTCTACTGTACATGAACAAAAAATTTGCTTGTTTGTATCAACATGAGATGGCGCCGAGGAAATATCGAAGGACAGAGATCGGAACGTTGTGAGTTCGAGACTGAGGGAAGGTTTAGATGAAGTTGTACATGATTCAATTTTTGTGCAATGAACATTAAATTCTATTGTATTTATGTTCACGGCGATTCATAGTAAAATCGTAAAAAGGGAAAAATATAATTGCTTTGGGATACAGTAACAATAGATTGTATTAAATGGTGAAGAAAGTTGTACAAACCTCAGGCTACCTGCAAAAGGAAATTATAATCAAATTGTGAGACAGGCAAAAGAAAGTTGTAAGTTGTACAACCCTAAAATTTTGTGCAAAGCAAAGTTGCTATCAAATTGTTGAAAACGCAATACAAAGTTTTATATTTTCAATGTGAGCAAAATTTGGTCCGTATATTGCCTCCACTTTGGTACGTACAGGCTCATATAGAATATTCTACAAAACTTTTCCATATTGTACAAAAGTGTGTTTATCTCAGAAACAACTGAAATATACAGACCAAAATGTTTACTGGGGAGTACCCAGGATGGATCAGATTGTGGTGCAATTCTTATCACAAGTGCGACAGCGAAAGCGCGTATTGCAAATATTGCAATCCCGAGCCCAATGTCCACTTCTTAGACAGCTACTGCAAAGTTTTTTCGAATTCACGAATTCCAGTTTCCTCGCCAGTTCCTGTTTCGAAAATTTCTCGCCCTGTGATGGATGGATCTGACTTTGAAGTTCTGTGATGTTTTCAGCTCTTTCAGCCACTATTGAGTGGTGCGAAATATACTAAATTATACTCAAACACAATTTTGAAGAATTTCATATGATGTGTCGAGGCTATTTATCAAAATGTAATACAAATACGATTTTTAATGTTCTTTCATCATTGAAAAGATGAAAACATTTTAAATAAGACCAATAAAAATTGATTTTTTTTAAACATACCGACACTTTGTACATACCTATTTATACCACCGTTAGTCAAGTGACCCCTAATACTTTTTCAGAAGAAAACTCTCTTGTCTCTCAGTTTCATAGATTATGTTTAGATAAAGAAAAATTGTAACGTGACTCAAATGTAATTTTCAGACAATATTCAGCTAAAATTATTTATTTCAAAATATTTCAAAGCCGAAGAATTTTTTTTGGAAAAAATCATGCATCGGGAAAAAGACTTTAAGTCAATTAATAAGTGCTCGAAAACAAACACACTTAGTGCCGTAAAAAGCTGAAGTTACACAAACGGTAATATTAAAAAAAAATCAAGATCATGGCCACAAAAAATGTAAAAAAGTGCAGTAAAAATCGTACTTTTTAATGAATCAGCTGTTGAACTGTTCCAGCCAGAACAGAAAATATTTGAAAAGTGAATTGGAAAGTTGACGTATTTTTTACATTTTGGCATTTCCACATTTATCAATAATTTTAAATAATATGAAATACAGAGTTTTTTACACTGTTTTTAGAAATTTTTATCATACTGCATTTTTTGAGACTTTTCTAATACCTGAATTCGACTTTGCGCTGGATTTTGAGTATGTTAACGCAAGATTTTGGCAATAATACAAAATGCACAAGAAAGGTTATTTCATAGCGGTTCTGGTGATATTATTACATTGCACAGTGGTGCAGAACATCAATCTAGCTGTACGAAATTAATAGTGCCCAGGGATGAAGAGATAGACATTTGATGTCTTCAGCATCATTGTTTAGTTTTACATGGAGCATATTCTAATATCAAAATTTTTGCCAAGGGGTTCACCGATAGCAAGATAAAAATGCTAACTTTTTTATTTTTCAAATTAAGGCTTTGATGTCCTCGACAAAGTTATTTGAAAAATCGAATTTAAATTTCTTTTAATAAAACAAAACATATAAAAGAAAACTGCAACACTTTATTAATAAATAAAATGTTTTCTACGTTTTTATCTATAAGTAAAATAGGTAATTTTTATTGAAAAAGTGTGTTTTCAATCAATCAAATCTGTACTAGTTCCACCGATTTCAACGCTTATTCCAAATGGAAATAGTTCCACTTATCATAAAAAATAATCACAAAAAGGGGGTGTTGCGAAATCGATGGGCGAGCCTTCCAAAATTGCCAATAAAATACACTAAATGCATTCTATAGCGCTTCAGGAACTTCTAAACCCACCATAATGTATGAGACAATTGTAGATCGTGGCATGTTTCAACTTTGTTTTAAAGACAGCGAGCCGTTTCATACAATCGACAACGTGTTAGGTTCAAAAAACAGTTTTTCAAGAGATTTTTTTACTTTGACTATAACTCCTGAGGGTGATGTGATAGGACTTTGACGTATTCAACAATCTTGTGTATTTTGATCAGATAAATAACTTTGTCCAAAACATAAAAGCCCTAATTTGTAAAACAAAAAAGTTAGCATTTTTATCTAGCTATCGGTGGACCCCTTGGCAAAAATTTTGATACTAGAATATGCTCCATGTAAAACTGAACAATATTGCTCAAGACATCAAATGTCTATCTCTTCATCCCTGGGCACTATTAATTTCGTACAGCTAGATTGATGTTCTGCACCACTGTGCATTGGCGATGCGGCGCTCCACTTCCAACTGTATTGAATGCGTCAACTTGTAAAAAACATCGTTATCTCTCTAATAAATGTTGATGTCTTATTTTTGAAGGTAAAAAATCACGGTATGATTTAAAAGCGCTTGAGTTGATAACGTTTAGACAAAGTCAAAAAAAAAATACTTTCAAATGGCTCATAAATTTCATGTTTTAGCTCTTTTCAATCAATAACAGCTATTTATGATTGTATGTATGTATGTCTGTTTTAATTGCTCATATGGAAATTAAAACCCGAAAAAAGAATCCAACAACTCCTAACCCGTATACCTACTATCCATTGTGTTGTCGACAAATTTGTTCAAAACCCCAATCACACAAACACACGGGGAGGACACGCAGAAGCTCATCAATCTCCTGCTGTGCTCGCATTTCGCATCTAATCAGTGCCATTTCCGGGCGCTCTTTTGGAGTTAGGCTTAAATGAAAAGGGAGGAGGAGGAAGAGGAAAGCAGCGAACCTAAACCCTTTCTAAGCTCACCTGCGGGGTTTCACCTGAGCCTCTTCACGGGGACCTCCTCCGGTGAAAATCGTAGTGCGGGTAATTAATTTCCGAACACCAACCGCCGCCGCTGGCCGTCTCCACCAAACTGTTCGGTCGTAATTTTGGGATGGAAATTATCACAGCCGTGATTCACTAGCAGTGTTCATGGGATACAATGAAGAAGGAAACAGATTTTTTAATTTTATGGAACATGAAAAAAAACGTTCTCCAGAAATGTTTTATGAAAGAATGTTCACAAACCTAAAAAAAGCGTAATTAATGATTACAATACTATTCGAAAATATAGGTTTCGTTCCACCATTCCCAGGAAAATAAAACAAAAACATACATCGAGCGAAATCCGTTGGCAGTCGACTTGCGTGTCAACTTTTCGGAGGAGCTGTTTCCAAAATTTCCTGTGCAAATTGATAGATACCTACCTGCATGTTGAGTTGAGCGACGTCGTCGTCCGGTCTACACTTATCTATTTGTTTAGTCAGAGCAAATTATTGTCTGCCGTCTACGAAACGATGTTGTTGCAGCATTATTGTTCCGGAGGAATTTAAATAAAGTTTATATGAGCGTGACAGGTTTTGGTTGCGATGAATAAATTTTCTGCTGGGGGTTGGAGCAAAACCGGGCTAATTGATTGCAGCTCATAAATATTCACCCTAAGCTGGGTCAGAAAGGGTAGACCATAAACAATCAGCTTTGGAAGTCGTTTATTGGTAGAAAATAAAAATTAAAGTTCGATTAATGATAAAAAATAGATGGATGAAAGATGAAAGTTGAAAGATGAAAGATGAAAGATGAAAGATGAAAGATGAAAGATGAAAGATGAAAGATGAAAGATGAAAGATGAAAGATGAAAGATGAAAGATGAAAGATGAAAGATGAAAGATGAAAGATGAAAGATGAAAGATGAAAGATGAAAGATGAAAGATGAAAGATGAAAGATGAAAGATGAAAGATGAAAGATGAAAGATGAAAGATGAAAGATGAAAGATGAAAGATGAAAGATGAAAGATGAAAGATGAAAGATGAAAGATGAAAGATGAAAGATGAAAGATGAAAGATGAAAGATGAAAGATGAAAGATGAAAGATGAAAGATGAAAGATGAAAGATGAAAGATGAAAGATGAAAGATGAAAGATGAAAGATGAAAGATGAAAGATGAAAGATGAAAGATGAAAGATGAAAGATGAAAGATGAAAGATGAAAGATGAAAGATGAAAGATGAAAGATGAAAGATGAAAGATGAAAGATGAAAGATGAAAGATGAAAGATGAAAGATGAAAGATGAAAGATGAAAGATGAAAGATGAAAGATAAAAGATGAAAGATGAAAGATGAAAGATGAAAGATGAAAGATGAAAGCTGAAAGATGAAAGATGAAAGATGAAAGATGAAAGATGAAAGATGAAAGATAAAAGATGAAAGATGAAAGATGAAAGATGAAAGATGAAAGATGAAAGATGAAAGATGAAAGATGAAAGATGAAAGATGAAAGATGAAAGATGAAAGATTCTATTTGTACCTTGCAGTAGCTATGGATGATTTAATCTCAGTTTTGTGCAATTTTGTCAAGTGTGTAGTTGAAAATTTGTATAACAAAAGAGATTTGTCGTCCTTCCTCGTGGATTTGTCTGCTGCTGTAAAGATTTTTACGGCCGAGACTGATAAAAAAAAACCCTTCTTATAAATATAAATTTACGATTTCGGTTTTGCTTTGCTTCGCTGTATCTCGTCATTCAATAAAATGATTTTCTTAACCCAAATTTTAGTTTTTTTCTTGCTAATTTTTTTTCATTATTTTCGTGAAACTTCTTCAGGATATTGTAATGATGATTATGATGTTTTGAATGTGAACTTGGTATCCTTTGGACCGGAACAGAAAAGGTGGTTTAGAAAAATCGAAACCCCAATTCTCAATGTACTTCAATACCATTGTACGTACATGTATGTTTGTATGGTAGGGTGGTCCTTAGTTATATGGGAGCGGGGGGTTTTTTAAGCTAAAATTTCACTGATCTCTGCCCCCCAATATTGATCCGTTTATCAAAATAGCAAACTGCAAAATTTAGTTTCTATTAGACAATTCTAAGGCGACCCTCAAGCGCCTTGGAGTTAATTTTTTTTCAAAAGCTAAAAAATGTCAATTAAGAATAACAGAATGAATTCTGGCAACACTGTTAAAATTTAACCACCTAATTGATGTGAAGATTTGAAATGCAGGAACAACTTTTTAGAAAAAGACAAGTTGATTTGGACTAAGCGAAAAAAGTAATAGCCCTTTCTTTTAATATTATCCACTTCATTTTGTATGGGATATATCAGAAATCCAAAATTTAACAAAGCTATCTGCATCTCTTTTCTAACACGTGTTGCAAAAAAAATAACTTGAAGGCCACAGATCTTGAAAATGTTTTTGCATGGGACAATTTTCGAAATGTGCTAAAAGTGTCAAAATTTCTACCAGTTTTTCCCAACACTAGTGTACTTGCTTTTAGAAGTTGAGCTGATTGGTTTTGCTCTGTTGGGGTTTCTTTTATTTTCACCAAGATCTGCGGACTGTTTTTTTCCGGAGTTGGCCATGAGAAAAAGTTTTAATCGGTCGTGTTCATGACAGCTCCACGAAATTTTTATTGTTAATTTTTTTTACATTTAAAATTGAAATATTGAAAACGCGAACTGCTTCAAAATTGAACAAGATTAGAAGTTTCGAATAAGAAGTGTTCTCGAAAAAAATGCAACACTTTGTTTTGTGAATAACTTTCGAATGCATGGATGGAATTTGATGCAATTTTCAGCGAAATTACCTGGTAATGTAATGTTTACACATGAAAATTTTTGTGATGTTATGTCAAGGGGTTTTTGAGATAGCATTCGATGAAGAAATTTTTTGACTTTAATTTTTGGGCAACACGTGCGTCATCTGCAATGCGCATACTATGAACCAAGTTTTTTCCAAATCGAAGCTATTTTTGATTACGTTTGCTATTTTCTGCTGATTTTTTTTTAAACAACTCAAAATTTTGAATTTGGTCGAAGTTATAACAAATGTAGTCGACTGTCCTCCTTCGACATAAAAACAACATATTTGACTTTTTATCACTCCACCACCGTTTTTGCGTAATGACACGATTGCAGCTCCAATTTAAACAGAGTCCAAACTTTGTGGGACCTATTTAAGAGCTTTGCAGAGAAAACGGTCTTCTTTGTATATTCAGTCATTCATCCTGTCAATCGTAATGAAAGAATGAGTAACTTGCAGTGTCCGCAGATCGTTAGCCTCCTCAAGTACAATACATTATTTTTTTTAATTTTCTATCCTTGTTTAGCTCCAGGAAAATAAGGCGAGACTAGTTCACGAAAAATTTCTGCATGGAAACCTGAAAGGTGACCGCTAAAGAGTTCGTTTTGCTGTCCATTGCGAATTTTTTCAAAATATCTTTCCACAAGCAGTCCAAATATTTTGCGCACGATTTTACCACCGTATTTTGTTTATTTTACCGGTGGGCAGCTTTTCTACCTTGTAGAAATGAAGTTAAGCCTACTTATAATTCAGCTAGACGAACCAGTCGGATTTTTTTTATCACTTCCTCATTCATATTTTCGGATTGAGCTTGAAAAAAAACTTCTCACATGCCTCTCACTTCATGGAATCAACAATCTTCACATTTTTTTCAAATTTTAGCTCACTTTTGGGTCCTCTAGGACTTCTTAACAATTTATCATGTGAACTTCGGTCAAATAGTTGCGTTCCTGCTGTTTTCGGGTCTCCCACTGGGACTTTTCTGGTTTTCTCGATCCTGCCCAAAAAAAATTGTCAATGAACTCCATTACTAAACGCTATCTCAAAAACATCCTTGACAGATTGCTACCAAATTTTGTGCACGTTACACGTTACATTACTAGATAGCTTCATCGAAAATTTCATGAAATTCCATCCATGCATTCAAAAGTTATTCAGGAAGCAAAGTGTTGCATTTTTTTTCGAATACACTCCTTACAAGCCTTCAAGAAATGCACCTAGTTTCAATGAATTTTGTCCATGGTGGTCCTACGCTTCCAGCTTCCGAGTTCCGGCTCCGGTTATAACCGATCGACTAGAACGAGTTTTCGAAATCGGTGATGTGTTAGAGACTATAGTGAGGGAAACAGCTAGCTTGTAGGAAGTTTGAATGATTGCTTATCCAATTTTTTGAGTGATCATAGTTCTTTTTGATATTCGAATTAATAACCCCTGTTAGATATTAATAGGAGTTTCTCCAAGAATAGTCTAGAAGCAAACGAGGTGTAGATAAAACGAAGATCGCACTATTCTCCACAAATGGCTCCTGATCCAAACCTCTCCTTTATTTACATAACCCTCCCTAAGATATTTGAATATAGATTCGCAGGCGTATAGACGATTTCTAAAGCTGGTGATACTGACTTATCATTGTTTCAGAGTTTTTCAAAACAAGCTTTTGAAGAAAGTTGAAATGTTAAGTGTTGATCCTAGAAAAATATCTCACTAACAATTCTTCCTCCATCCCTCATTGACTACTAGGACGTGGCCGGCGCCGTTTTTGATTTTTTTGTCTATGTAAGAGCATGGGTTTTGTGCATTGAGAATGAATTGCTAATCCCAAGCGACATTCTTTTGGCTCTTGCACAAAATTGATGGCCTCGATCAATCACGGAGTAGCAACACGGCGATTGGCGATGTGGAACTCGTTCTACTTAGCCACGCCAGCGATCGTGGAGCTCGAAATTTATTCAATGTGTTTTTTTTTTCAAATAATCATAAAATTATAATGTAAAACAATGTTAAATAGTGAAGCATTTCGGGTTCAATGATTTAAGGTGGATATGAGTAGTCAAACAAGTTAAGCTAAGCTTAAGCACGATTTTTCCTTTGTGTCTTTTGTAAGAGTTCTATCTATTTTTTAAATGATCTGAAAATCTGTGTCTGTTATTTTGTTTCCAACTATCTTATAGAGTTTGTTGATTTTTTTCATCATAACTAATTAGAAGCTTTAAATAATAAATTGGCCGTTTACTCCAACTGTGTCTGTGATAGTCTGTGATCACCAACAACAACAATTTCAGGGAAGTCTGCCAAATAAATTTTATTTATATTTAATTTGTACAATGCAACACATATTACCTGTCGGCCAACCCAACCTCAGTGGGTTTCGAATTCAAAAGTTTTCTTGCCGATAACGGGAATCGAACCCTTTACCTAGCTGGCTTTCCAGATTCGTGCCCAGTCTATTCGCTAGACCACTTCAGCGCTTATACTCAAATATCTATGTAAATTAGACTGCCCAAATATGTATGAGAAATTTCAAGCATAACTTTTTTGTCTATTCGTGAATCGAAATGCAATCTTCGGATGAAATATTTGTCATAGTTTAGGCTTCAAGAAAAACTGTTTTCAAAAGAAATCGGCCGAAGGAAACCAAAGTTATTCATGAAAAACTGGGTTTTCATGTTTCTCCCGAACAAAATGTCTCAAAATCCCATACAAACTTTAGGCTCGTTGAGCAACCCCTTCCCGTAATCCGATCTGGCCCAAATTTGGCATGAGACCTTGTACTAGGCCTAGGATCATTTTAAGCCTGTAGCGCATAACATTTTACAGGTAATGAATTTCCCATACAAATTTGGGGCAGTCTAATGTACATGTAGATACAGAATAAGTTGAAGAAATGGGTTTGAAGAACATTTATGATACTCCTTTATGTTTATCAGATTGTATTAAACCGATCGGCGATGGAGGTTCGTTCAATTTGGTTCTACAACTTGAAAATACCAAAAAAAATTGAACTATGGATTTGAATTTCAGGTAATTAAATGAGTTGTTTGGGTACATACATACATAAAATTAAATCAGAATTCAAAGATGTTAAGCCATTTGAAACGCCAAGCTTATACCTAAACCAGAAATTATTCGCTGTTTACTTTTTTAATCGCCTTAAAGGCTGTTCTCTCAACATGCGACTGCGAATTCGCATTGGGAATTG